>NC_046155.1:14802545-15102545 GCF_011064425.1 Rattus rattus | reverse complement strand
ATGACTCTAACTCACCATGAACCTATAACTCCATATATCCAATAGCCATTTCCAATAGGACCCTGGGACAGCCAGGAGTCTTCCTCTAAAACCACTTTATAGACATGGTCTCTCTGCTGTCTTTTTGTCTGGGAACATAGCATATATACTGGAGGCAGGCTATTAGAGGCTTATAATAGCACTTGGCTTGACCATCATTTTTTCTGTCAAGTGTTTTCAATGAAGCTAAATTAGATGCTTTGATGTCATGTTCAATCTGGAATTCAATATGAGAAAATGATTCCTATGTGAATTTTTTAAAATACAGTTTTAGGTTTATGCTTTAACATCTCTTTGACATCTATTCATTTGGGAGTGGTTCTTTTTTTCCATGAAGATAAATGAATTTCACATAGGCCAATGGTTCTCGGGGATTAAAAGGTTCTTATGGCTGTGCTTACCTATAAATACTGGTTCTGTTCAGAAATTCAAATGCTTAGGCCCACACACATTTTTAAATTCTCCTCTTCCTCTGTTCAGCCCCTGAGAGCGGCCTATCAGTCACCTCCACCACAAAACAAATTGGCACAAAGAATTCCAACAACCTTTGCTGTTGTTGTTGTTGTTGTTGTTGTTCAAATTTCTTTGAAATAAGCCACCTAAGCTAAGTTCAGTGGTGAATCTTTCACTGGTCCCGTGGATTAACCACTCACATTCAGCAATGGATTCACAGTGACAGGATTTATACAGTGACAGGCAAGAGAGCACAAACCCCAAATCTGTATAAAGCATGCTTTATTCTTTTTGGAGACTAAGTCAGGGTAAATCAACAATCAGTCCAGATAAAATACTCAAGTAAATGAGCTGCAGTTGTTGATAAAACTGTTCCTACTCTCAAATTTCAAAAGCATGTGTAAAGACAGAGGGAAGACACAGCACAGACGTTCTAATCTATCCTCAAGTATTTAAACATCAATTTCTAAACTTGTATATTCTCACTGCTTCGCTAATCATTCACTCTGACAGTTACCAGGAGAAGGGTGAAAGACACAGTTTTTAATTCACTAAGACAGCTTCTAGTTGAGTGGGCCTTTCATAATCCAAATTGACTCTTGTATCTAATAAAGCCTTGATCGTCCATGGTTGCCGTTAATGGAGCTCTTGCTTGACTTGGCTCTTGGGCAGTAGTTTCTATAGCCTGGAAAGTTGCTTATTATGTGACCATTATCACATCCAATTTTATACGCCCAGGCTCTTAAAAAGGACTGATACCCCCAACATCTGCTTTCTCTACTTACCCATGGCTCATTTAAGCCATGGGATACACCATTCATTGCTATCCCATCAACTCCAACAAAATCTTCCTGTCTCTATTATCCAAACAGCCTATGCATATACATATGCGTTATGCAATACAGACTATTTCTCTTTCCTTATGCATTAACTGGAAGCATCTGACTTTAACATTTAAAAGACCAGCATCAAATCCCCATAGAAATATAGTACCAAGCTTTCAGTGTGTCCCTCCAGGTTTGATATGACAATGTAGTACTTCATTTGATGAAAGGAACGGGCTTACATCCTAGAAGAGCTTGAAAACACGCTATTCACTAGACTGTTCTCTTTAATTTCCCCCGATCTCTAATTATGTCTCTGATCTGACTGCAAGGTACAGAAGTCACAGAACAGATTCCATTTGTAAATTCTGCATATAGCGTGCCCATTGGCAGGAATCCTTATTCCCCTTGTAAATTCTCCATATTGAATGTAGGGGAGGGTATATTGATTTCTCAAGAAAAATAACTAAAACAGAAAGGAACAGAAGAAAAGAAGAAAGGAGGAAGTTAGTTCATTCTTAAGTATAGCTTGTTCATATTTATTTTGCGAATGTCGACTTCAGATCAAGGCACACATAGTTTATGAGCTTCACTGGTGAAATCTTGATCTTCCAGGACATATCCTTGTCTCTTTTTCTACATTACTGAAATCCCCAAAGCAAAACAGACTGGACAATTCCTTCATTAGAACAGTTCGGAGGTCTCAGCGTGTAGGGTTCTGAAAAGAAAGCCTATTTCTGGATGCCTAGCCATGAGAGCCAACCTGAGCCACCGTGCATGGAAACTCATGTGAAGTGAAATTGGCAATCAGCTCTCGCATTTCATATGGCAGAGCTGCCTATTGGGTAAATAATATGCATTTTATAAAAACATTCATAAATGTAAAATCACACAAGAGACTGAAATGGCTCCTTAGGGTTAAATGAAATACATATTAACAACACTTATGAAGAGTAAATAGCATGCACTTTTAAAATGTGCTCAATGTGTATTTACATAATAGCCGATAAGAGTTCTACTGTCAAGTAAATAATACCGTAGCTGCCTTTAAAAGTCTTTAATTACCTGCAGTATTTGCAAAGTACATTGTAATGGATTTCTGGTTTGTGTAGCACTCCACTCACTTCCCTTTTCTTTTCTTCCCTGGTTTCAAATACATATATATTTAGGAAAATGATTTTAAATTGGCACTGAAAGAAACCACCTATCTAGGGAGAATGGTCTTCAATGGTTTCACTTATGTGAAAGGGAAACTTTTAAAGTGAGATGGCAATATCATGCTGGCATTGTGCCCATAAAGACCATCTTATAAATCAAAACAAGTAAACAAAAGAGAGTACCTTGGTAAACCGAGCTCATGTTTCAGCCCTTTCCTGTGTGTTTGTGGGACCTGGTATATTCCAGATTCACTTCCTGCCTTATCACAGGATTCTGATTCCTGAAAACTGCGGCACTCAGTTACCAACTAATTTCTGGCTCATGTAGGGCAAGAGTAGGTACCAACTAGAGGGTGAAAAATAAGATTCCTTGTCATCTCTCTGGTTCGGGCAAACATCCACCTTTGTACCATTTTTTTTAGCCTACATCACAGGTCTGGAGCCTAGGCCCTGGAGTCTAATAATGCTGCCTCCTCCCTCCAGTTGTGAAGAGGGTAGTTGGCCTTCAGTTTGATAGCTTCTTCTATTTTCCATGATAAACTGCCCTTACTCTAACCCTCCAGTATGGTAAGCTTTGTTTCTTGAATGTTCTCTGAGGTTCCTAGATGAGAGAGCTGGCATGTGAAAGTGCTCTTTCCTGTAGAAGTTATCCATAAGCTAAACCAGCTTGATACAAGAAGACTTGTCCTTTCCATCCTCTGCAAAGTGTCTCCTGAGACTTCTCATTAAGGCTCTTAACGCCCCATGGCTAGGTATACCATTTTTAAGATAGAAAGAATCAAAAAGAAATTACTACGTTTAGATAAGATACAGGTAGTTTACACCTGGCTCTAGAATTCACCCTGATGCAAATAAAGATTTGCATTTAACTGTTTGATCATGAGTTACCATTCAGAGCTGGTGACTCGAAGATGCACCTCTGGCTTGTTCTTATTTCAGCTCCCCTAAGGCATGCGGTTGTGATTGAAAATGGTGGCAGAATAGGATAAGAAACAGAAATCAATGAAAAAGTGGAAGAAGGCATCTTGATAACAGAAAGTATGTGGCTTGATGGGGGCCAGACTTCATTATAAACTAATGTTTCTATGGGAGCCACATAGAGCAGAATCATAACTGCTTCCGTATCGCCCTTTCCCAGTGATGCTTTCCCTAACCATGATCTGGCTTATTCTTGTCCTTAGAGATTCAGAGTCTCTTAGGTCTTCTCCTTCGTTGTAGGCTCATGACGATCTACTCTCTCTTCCTGTGAGCAAGTCCTACTCTACTCACTCTGTTCCTTTCTAACCTTCCCGTCCTGTCGCGAGAATTCCATTTGAAAACTCACTGCTAGAAATCCTCTGTTTTGAAAATGTTCATATTTGCACCCAACCAATGAACAGAAGCTGCTGACCCCTGGGGCTGAATTAGGAGAAAAGCTGGAGGAAGCTTAGAAGGGCGACTCTGTAGGAGGACCAGCAGTCTCAATTAACCTGGACCCCTGAGATCTCTCAGACACTAGATCACCAGTCAGGCAGCATACATCAGCTGATACGAGGCCCCCAACACATATACAGCAGAGGACTACCAGGTCTGGATTCAGTCAGAGAAGATGCACCTAACCCTCAAGAGACTGGAGTCCCAGGGAGTTTAGAGATCTGGTGGAGAGGGTGGGGATATCCTCATGTAGACAGGGGTGTCAGGAAGGAGGTATGGGATGTGGAGTATAAAAATTAATTAATTAATGTTCATAATTGCATTTTCAGTCTTATTTTAATAATAATACAAATTTGTACTCTTATATTCCATGTTTCATTTAATATTTACTTCAAACCTCACTGTGGCTAGGTAGAGAAATGAAGGAAGAACACAGAATGTTCACTGCCCAGAGTGTTAAATTCATTTGATCTACGTTCCCACTACCCCAGACTTCACCTATGTTTGATTGCTGCAACTGAAAATGGCAGTTATAGAAAAAAGATATTTCTATAGAATATACAAAAGGAAGGAGATGGGGACAGATAGAGAAAGGCACTGAAAACAACTTTGTCAGATCATGGTCTTAACTGGATCTGAGAATTATCTTAGTTATTAATGTGACCCCAACCTTCTGGATCAGGATGTGTTGAGGAAATCATGGAGTCTCTCTTGCATCCCATCCACATTCGGGAAGGACCTGCTCTCACCAGCCACTGTCAGCTAGGAGTGGCAATATCATGGTCTAGGAAGGAACGAAATTGCCTTTGCCTAGCAAGCTCCTTCCATCATTCACATGTCGTACTCTCAGAGGCTTCGCCTTTTCTTTGCCATGAAATAAAATCCAAGCTTCCACAAAAAATGCAAAGCCTTTTACCAGTTCATCACTTGATATCTAATGTTACAATAGTAATGGAAGTTTTATTTGTTTGATCTACATAGATATGAATATAATGTATTCATTGTGTTCTATGTAGTGAGTGTGACCTTGAACTTCTGATCCTTCTGCCTCTACTTCTCAATATATTTTAAGTTTATCTTTCTCTCTTAAATTTTCCAGTAAGCTATTATAAATCCATTCTCTGACAGGAAGGTAAAAACATAAATGAATTAACAAATAAAGAATTATAAAATTAATAGTTTCTAGGGTCTAGGTAAATGTTGCACTTGGTAAACAGTAGGATCTTAATTCAGATCCCAGATACATGTAAGAATCTGCAAGTGATGGTATGTGTGTCTGTAATCTCAGAGCTGGGAGAAAAGAGACATGAGGGTCTCTGGAGCTCACTGCCCAGACATTCCAGATGAATTGGCCTTTCCAAATTCCCTGAGAAACTTCATCTCAAAAATAAGGTGGAGAACACACACACACACACACACACACACACATCTTTAAAACTAAGTCCCCATGTAGCATGCTGCTGCAGTTAGGATAGACATTCCGAGGAAGCATACCACAGTGGCTGACTCTGGAACTTCAGGGACAATGTCTGGAAGCCTGAGTGCCCATGCGTGTAGACACCCCTGATGTCAAACCCCAGCAAAGTATCACTCAGATCTCAGCATGATTGAAATATCACTTCGTTTTACAATAAATCCAAGTTCAATCCAGCCTTATTCTCTCTGCCAGTCCATGACTGAAACTGTCAGAAGTTGTATATGCTTGAAGAAGTCCAAAATGCTCAGGCTTAAATGACATAAAGTCAAAAGGTTGAACACCTAAAAGAAAAAAAAAAAAAAGTTCTCCCATTTGTAATTGCAACAATTGATTCCCAGTAATAAGATACCAACTCCTCGAAGCTTATCCCAGTAACCTTGTGATGCTTCATGTAACTACAGCCTAATTTTTAAAAATTTTTATTTTATTTTGAAATTACAATTTAATTACAATATTTTCCCTTCCCTTTCCTTTCTCCAAATCATCCTATACACTTCTCCACTGTCCTGCAAATTCAGGACCTCTTTTTTCCACAAATTGTTATTACATTTCTCTCTCTCTTCTCTCTCTCTGTCTCTCTCTCTCTCTCTCTCTCTCTGTGTGTGTGTGTGTGTGTGTGTGTGTGTGTGTGTGTGAAGTGTCTGTGTGTGTGTGTGTGTGTGTCTGTGTGTGTGTATGTCTGTGTGTGTGTGTGTATCTGAATGTGTGTATGTGTGTGTGAGTGTCTGTGTGTGTATGTGTGTGTGTGTCTGTGTGTGTGTATGTCTCTGTGTATGTGTGTATCTGTATGTGTGTATGTGTGTGTGAGTGTCTGTGTGTATGTATGTGTGTGTGTCTGTGTGTGTATGTCTCTGTGTGTGTGTGTATCTGTATGTGTGTATGTGTGTGTGAGTGTCTGTGTGTATGTATGTGTGTGTCTGTGTGTGTATGTCTCTGTGTGTGTGTGTATCTGTATGTGTGTATGTGTGTGTGTATGTGTGTGTGAGTGTCTGTGTGTGTGTGTGTGTGTGTATGTCTCTGTGTGTGTGTGTGTGTATGTGTGTGTTAAGGACACATGCTCAACCATGTTTACAGCTGCTCTAATAGCCTGAAATTGGAAAGAACCTAGGTTTCCCTCGACAAATAGATAAAGAAAATATGGTACAGTTATACAATGGAGTATTATTCAACTGTTTTAAAAAGTGACATTATGAAATTTGCAGGCAAACTGATGAAACTAGAACAAAAATCATCCTGAGTGAGGTAACCCAGATGCCGAAAGATACATATGGTATCATTCACTTACACTAGGCAATTAGCTGTAAAGTCAATGGTAATCATGCTATAATCCACCAAGAAAGGTCAGATAAAGAGAAGGGAGTCCTGGGTTGGGGGAGGGATGCAGCGGTCTCCCTTGGAGGGGGAAAATAAATAGATTTTATAGGACTGGAGATAGGCAGGGAGGGGACAATCAGCCAGGAGGAAGATGATATGGAGATGGAGAATGTGGAGAGAGACAGCTGGAATTGGGGGAGCATTCGGGGTGTGAAAACCTACTGCAGTGAAAACTTCCTGTAATCTGTAAAGGCAATACTAATGAGGACTCCTAGTCACAGTAGATACGGAGTCTTAACTAGCCATCCCTTGTAGCCAGGTGAGGTTTCCAGTGGAAGGGTTAGGATGTAGTCAGTTGAGTTTTGGCCAAGGATGTCCCATGGATGTCTCAAACAAGCTGGACTGATGTTAAGACAAGATTCTCTGAAAATTGACTGTGGGGATCCATTGCCAAGGTCAACCACCACGCAACTCATTGAACGTGAAGAAATTGAGCTGTTGCCTATATGGACCCCCATCCCCAAGTTCTAGTCTCTTTGGTATGGGAAAGTACTCTATAGGCTATTACCAGAGAAGTGTGAACATCAACCCAGACACAAAACCTTTGACCTATAATCTGGCCTGCCTGTGAAATATACTTGGGCAATGATTACACAGAAAATGTGGGAGTAGCCTACTAATACCAGATTTGATCTAAGGTCCATGCCACGAGAAAGAAGACATAGCTGACACTACTTGGGTAACTAAGAACCAGAGACTAGATAGTTCTGAGATCTAGAGCCAAACCAAGCATTACTGGTCAAATAATAATAATAATAATAATAATAATAATAATAATAATAATAATAATAATAATAATAATATACTTACTGACTATTGCCTTTTCCAGTCATCATCAGAGAAGGTTTCTCCAGCCACAGATGGGAACAGATGTAGAGACCCACAACCAGGTCTTATGTGAAGAGAGAGCCTAAATTGAAGGTGTCCGTCAAAGCCTTTTTCTCAGAGCTTAGGGAACCCCATGCAAGAAGAGACAGAAAGAGCGCAAGAGGCAGGAGGGAATGGAGGACACCAGGAGAACAATGGCCTCCGAATCAACTGGGCACGGTGCATTTGAGTTCACAGAGTCCGAAGGAGCAAGCATAGGGCCCACTGAGGTCTGTACCAAGTCCTCTATGTTTATATTATTGTTATTAGATTAGTATTTCATGGAACTTCTGACTGTGAGAAAGAGTGGGACTCTGACTCTTGTGCCTGCTCGTGGAGCTCTTTCCCCTTTTGGATTACCATGTTCAACTTTGATATGGCAGTTTTTGCTTCATTCTGTTAAATTTTGTCATGATTAGTTGTTATCTCTTAGAAACCTATTCTTTTCTAATGAGAGACAGAATGATCTCAAGGGGGTAGGAATGGGAGGTATGGGGTGAGGAGAAACTATAATAGGGATACCTTATAAGAGAAAATAGAGTTTTTTGATTTGTTTGTTTGTTTGTTTGTTTGTTTGTTTGAGACAGAGTCTCTGTGTAGCCTTAGCCATCCTGGAACTCACTTTGTAGACCAGGCTGGCTTCAAATTCATATATATACAGCTGCCAGGTAGTATATATAAGCTACAAGCATCTAGAAGATATGGTTGAAGGCAACTCCTACAGTAATGTAATTTTTAGAAATAAAGTTAGTATGAAATAGACAAGAGTTTATGGCAAAACATTGAAAGACATTAATTTTTCCTTACAAAGAAGTATGAATGGATTTCTTCATAATTTAGATGTTGATAATCTTTTCGAGTTACTCATAATTAACCAATAAAAAAATGAAAGCAGACAACAAGAGAAAATTTTGCTACATTTAGTGACATGGGAAAGAACCTGGCATCTAAAATCAGGACAGGGGAAGTTCCTGTTGCCCCTGGAACCTCTTGGTGTTCTGCACAGTAGACTGCCACAATTGGAAAGCATTCAAAATACCACAGTTAAAGACAAAAGTTAGTTGCTTGTAATACTCAAGCAGTGTTCTCATAGGCTACCAAAGGAATACGCACAGTTTACCTTGTCTTCTGTAACTTGGATAAAGTTTGTAACAGATAGTTTTAAGAGTCTGTCTTAGTCACTGTTCTATATCTATGAAGAGATTTATGACCACGAGGTTTAGTCCATTATCATCATGGACAGGTGGAGGGAGTACAGGGCAGGCGCAGCACTGGAGCAGTAGCTGAGAGCTGCATCTAGAGAGCTACAACCTGATCCATGGATGGGGAGGGGAGGGGGCTGGGCCTGGCATGAGCTTTTGAAACCTCAAAGCCCACCTTCAGTGACATAGTTTCTTCAACAAGGTCACACCTGTTAATCCTTCTAATCTTGTCAAAGAGTTCTACTCCCTGGTGACTAAGCACTCAACTATATAAGCCCATGGGAGCAATTCTTATTTAAGTCACCACAGAATCTGTCATTTTCAATAATCAGTAAATTACCTTACCTTTTTGATTGTCTTATGAATTTGATGTTCAGCTAAGGTTCAAACAATTAATAAAAAACATTTTGTTATATTAACTATAAAATGAATTATATAGAATTATATTCCAAAGTATGATTCTTCTAAAGTCTTGTTTAGAAAAAATGAAAACAAACCCTGTGCAAAATGTCCCACATTGTCTACAATAATTATGTATGTGCTTTACAATTAAGAAAATACAATGATAAAAATATCAATAAAAGTAACTAGTTTCAAAGAGTTGAAAAGCAAAGTTGATTCTGCAGATTTGAATGTGTTTTTTAAGAAAAGAGAAACTTCTGCATCTCATCTTTCCTCTGTAGTCGTAGTCCCATAGTTCAAAAACATATCACTCAGGAAGAGAACATGAAGTATTTTAAAGTAGCTTTCACTTGAAGGGTTTTTCTAAACTATTGTATTTCATCATCAACAGCTTTCTCTAAGGTCAGCAGAGCCAAAAAGGAGCTGATGGGCGATTTGATAAAACTCGTTATTGGATCCGTTGGGTTCCAAACACATTCCCAGGCCTCTGTAAGATCTCATTATTTCTCTCAGCGATCCTAGGAAGTAGGTGGCACTTCCCCGTTTTATGCATGAAGAAATCAAGTATTAAATAGGTTATGAATTGTGCTTTAGGTCATACAACTGCTAAATGTGAAAGCCAAAATTTGAATTTCTATCTGAAGCCAGATGCCAGGCTCTTTTCTCAAGCTCCTTTTGGAGCTCTGACCAGAACACAAGCCTCAGATTCCCAATCCTGTATTTTCCTTGCACTGTGCAGACTCCCTGCAGTGCTGAGATAATGCTCTTAGAAACATCGTTAATGGTTGTTTTGACACCTCGTTACACAGAATTTTCTCCCAACTAAACATTTCTTGGCAAGGCAGTGGTTCGCTGGAGTGCTTTGTTAATTTAAGGAGCAATATGACGGGAAGTCCTTTTCATGGGAGGCAGCCAGTGTGGAAGAACAAGAGGCATGGGTGTGGCTCTCCCCTGGGTATCCCCTCTTCCCCTGATTCTCAATGGCACCACACAGGGTAAATCCCAGAGCTGAGCTTAACTGGCCCACCTACCAAACAAACCACATACCTCCCTCACTTTCTCTCTCCCTTTTCCTCCATGATGAGGATGTTGTGCTTGCCAGCTGGTGTCCTGAGCTGCCATTTCAGCACTTCTTGCTTGTCCTTTGAAATTTCTTTGCATATCACTTGATAACATCTGCATTGTCCCTCACAGAGACTGTAACTCTTTGGATTAGGAAAACCATCTTGATATTTTGAAAAGGGGAGTATGAAAAATCTCCTGTGCTGCCTGCTTTGTGAACTCCACACAACTTCCGGGGAAAAGGGAACTTGAATAGAGAAAATGCCTCCATCAGATTGGCCTATAGGCAAGTCTACAGGGCATTTTTCCTGATTGATGATTTACATGTAAGGGCACAGCTCACTTTGTTTAGGGCAAGGGGTCCTAGATTGTATTTTTAAAATGCAAGCTGAGAAAACAATGAGGAGCAAGTCAGTAAGTTATGTTTCTTACTGGCTTCTGCTTTAGTTCCTGCTTCCAGGTTCCTGCCTCAAGTTCCTTCCCTGGCTTCCTTTAGCAACAGAGTATTACCTGGAAGTTGTCAGATGAAATAACCATTTTGGTCTTGTCATTTGGTTGGTTTTGGTCATGTCATTTTATCACACCAATGGAAAGCAAACTAGAAAGGCTTCTACTCTAGTCTTAAAACTTTGATTTTATATCTGGTCCAACTTTGTCTTTTTTCATGACCTTGGTCTGCCTAGTGTCTTTTCCCTACCATTTTTCTACATCTCTTAAATTAGGGTAGAGATATTGGATCTAAAACAAACAAAAACATGAACAAAATTAAAAATTTTTCTACTGAATTAATATCCATGTCTCCAAATTCTTAGTGTATGCATCATGATTAAACTTGGGGTTGTCACTAGCAATGACCACGCAATTACTGCTTTTGTCAAGCACTTGAAAATTGTGGTTATGGGTTTTAGGTACTCTCAGAATGAAATTGTCTGTCTACGGAGTTTGCCTTAGTGTTAAGACAATAAAAATGTTCCACCTCACATTTTAACACTAGGATTAAGACTTGGTTTTTCTTTCTCTTTTAATGGAGGACAGTAAAATAAAAGTACCAGAAAGTACTACCATTCCCAGAGTTGTTAGGGTTCAAAGATGAGCTTCAGTGACTCAAAAAAAGCTATGTTTGGCCACTCATGTTCAATGGGCCTGATGAGTAACAGTAAAAAGCAGAGAACAGAGATTTATTCAATATGACTACTTTGGGGAGAGGAACAAAGATGTCCAGAGACCCTTAAAGCTCATCTTTGTTAAGGTTACATTTAAGTGGAAGGCAAGAGGTGTGCATAACTAAGCAGTCTTGGTCAAGGTATGCTTCATTCTGTCATCGTTGTCTTGGACCCAGGTTCTCCTGCAAGGTAGCTGGACATGTGCTCAGAAGTGTACAATGTCTGCCTGGGAGATAAACTCCCACTCTGATTGGCCCAGGCTTTAGTCTTCCCTTTCCTGTAGAATGAGATTCCTGGGAAATTCCCATTTCTTGAGATCTACTGTCTCAGTAGTATGATAGCCAAATGAAGAGACCTAAATCATCTTTTTATTGTGGCTTTGCTCCCATCAAGATTGCAATGCTTCTGCTCTTGGTTAATCACAGGTAATTTTCCAAAATGAGAATTTATAGATTAGGCCTAGCCACAGACATTGAAAATATAAGGAGGACTACCTTGCTCTCAACTATCATGGGTGAAGTATTTAGGAAAACTAAAAAGTACTAAATTCAAGTGTATCGTTGGCCAGTAAGCCTTGTTCGTGCTAGATGACTTATCTAGGAGGCATGAGGTCTTGGTTTCTATTTTCAGCACTTAAAAATATTTAGAACAACTTTACCTTATTTATGTAATAGCAGACACCATGAAAAACTGCTTTCAAACATCAGGGCTGATGGTGGTCTGATAGCACGCATGGGATTATTTCTATCTTTCTGTACCTGTTGAGGCCCGTTTTTTGACCAATTATATGGTCAATTTTGGAGAAAGTACCATGAGGAGCTGAGAAGAAGGTATATCCTTTTGCTTTAGGATAGAATGTTCTATAAATATCTGTTAAGTCCATTTGGCTCATGACTTCTCTTAGTCTGTCTACGTCTCTGTTTAATTTCTGTTTCCATGATCTGTCCATTGATGAGAGTGGGGTGTTGAAATCTCCCACTATTATTGTGTGAGGTGCAATGTGTGTTTTGAGCTTTAGTAAGGTTTCTTTTACGTATGTAGGTGCCCTTGTATTTGGGGCATAGATATTTAGGATTGAGAGTTCATCTTGGTGGATTTTTCCTTTGATGAATATGAAGTGTCCTTCCTTATCTTTTTTGATGACTTTTAGTTGAAAATTGATTTTATCTGATATTAGAATGGCTACTCCAGCTTGCTTCTTCTGACCATTGGCTTGGAAAGTTGTTTTCCAGCCTTTCACTCTGAGGTAGTGTCTGTCTTTGTCTCTGAGGTGTGTTTCCTGTAGGCAGCAGAATGCAGGGTCCTCGTTGCATATCCAGTTTGTTAATCTATGTCTTTTTATTGGAGAGTTGAGGCCATTGATGTTGAGAGATATTAAGGAATAGTGATTATTGCTTCTGGTTGTATTCATATTTGGATGTGAGGTTATGTTTGTGTGCTTTTCTTCTCTTTGTTTTGTTGCCAAGGCGATTAGTTTCTTGCTTCTTCTAGGGTATAGCTTGCCTCCTTATATTGGGCTTTACCATTTATTATCCTTTGTAGTGCTGGATTTGTAGAAAGATATTGTGTAAATTTGGTTTTGTCATGGAATATCTTGGTTTCCCCATCTATGTTGATTGAGAGTTTTGCAGGATACAGTAACCTGGGCTGGCATTTGTGTTCTCTTAGGGTCTGTATGACATCAGTCCAGGATCTTCTGGCCTTCATAGTTTCTGGCGAAAAGTCTGGTGTGATTCTGATAGGTCTGCCTTTATATGTTACTTGGCCTTTTTCCCTTACTGCTTTTAATATTCTTTCTTTATTTTGTGCGTTTGGTGTTTTGACTTTTATGTGACGGGAGGTGTTTTTTTTCTGGTCCAATCTATTTGGAGTTCTGTAGGCTTTTGTATGCCTATGGGTATCTTTTTTTTTAGGTTAGGGAAGTTTTCTTCTATGATTTTGTTGAAGATATTTACTGGTCCTTTTGAGCTGGGAGTCTTCACTCTCTTCTATACCTATTATCCTTAGGTTTGATCTTCTCATTGAGTCCTGGATTTCCTGTATGTTTTGGACCAGTAGCTTTTTTCCGCTTTTACATTATCTTTGACAGTTGAGTCAATGATTTCTATGGAATCTTCAGCTCCTGAGATTCTCTCTTCCATCTCTTGTATTCTGTTGGTGAAGCTTGTATCTACAGCTCCTTGTCTCTTCTTTTGGTTTTCTATATCCAGGGTTGTTTCCATGTGTTCTTTCTTGATTGCTTCTATTTCCATTTTTAATTCCTTCAACTGTTTGATTGTGTTTTCCTGGAATTCTTTCAGGGATTTTTGTGTCTCCTCTCCATGGGCTTCTACTTGTTTATTTATGTTTTCCTGAATTCTTTCAGGCATTTTTTGCGTTCCTCTCTGTAGGCTTCTTCTCTCTTACTTGTTCTCTAAGGAGTTCTTCCGCTTTCTTGAAGTCCTCCAGCATCATGGTAAATATGATTTTGAATCTAGATCTTGCTTTCCTGGTGTGTTTGGATATTCCATGTTTGTTTTGATGGGAGAATTGGGCTCCGATGGTGCCAGGTAGTCTTGGTTTCTGTTGCTTGGGTTCCTGCGCTTGCCTCTCGCCATCAGATTATCTCTAGTGTTACTTTGTTCTGCTATTTCTGACAGTGGCTAAACTGTCCTATAAGCCTGTGTGTCAGGAGTGCTGTAGACCTGTTTTCCTGTTTTCTTTCTGCCAGTTATGGGGACAGAGTGTTCTGCTTTTGGTGCCTGTACTTTTTCCTCTCTACACGTCTTCAGCTGGTCCTGTGGACCTGTGTCTTGAGTTCACCAGGCAGGTCACTTGCAGCAGAAAATTTGGTCTTACCTGTGGTCCCTAGGCTCAAGTTCGCTCGCGGGGTGCTGCCCACCGGCTCTCCGCGGCGGCAGCAACCAGGAAGATCTGCGCCGCCCCTTCCGGGAGGTTCCGTGCACCAGGGTTCCAGATATCTTTTGGTGTTTTCCTCTGGGATCAGTACTGTGTGCAGCGTGCAGTCTCTTCTGGTTTCCAGGCGTGTCCGCCTCTCTGAAGGTTTAGCTCTCCCTCCCACGGGATTTGGGTGCAGAGAACTGTTTATCCGGTCGGTCCTTCAGGTGCGGTGTCTCAGACGCAGTGGACCTGCTGCCCTGGGCCCTCCTCTCAGGGTACCCCGAGGCCGTATACAGTTTCCTCCTGGGCCAGGGATGTGGGCAGGGGTGGGCAGCGTTGGTGGTCTCCTCCACTCTGCTGCCTCAGGAGTGCCCGCCCGACCAGGCGGCGAGAACTCCCCTCCAGGGGGCCTGGGAGCAGAGAGCTGCTGAGGGCAGGGATCCACCGGCCCCGGAGTCTGACCAAACACCGGAAGTGTCCGGTCCCAGAGGAACTCCGCCTCTGTGAGACCTGAGTTCACCAGGCAAGTCGTTTGTAGCAGAAAAGTTTGTCTTACCTGTGGACCCGAGGCTCAAGTTCGCTCGCGGGGTGCTGCCCACGGGCTCTCCGCGGCGGCAGCAACCAGGAAGCAATATATCTTGATTATGGTTTCCCTCCCCCTCTTTCTCCAAGTTTCTCCCCACTTCCCTTCCTACTCTAATCTATCCCTTTTGTCTCTCCTTAGAAAACAAACAGATCCTTCCATTTTTGTCTTAGACAATGTGCCTCCTAAATCATGGTTTACAGCCATTTTTATGAGGTAGAGTACATGCTTTTAATAGTAACAAATAAAAATAAATAGTGCTTAAAAGCAGAGGTTTAACAGAAACCTCATTTTTCTAGAATGAAGAGGCAGGATTAGAAGCATGGGCCATCTTTTCTTTGATGCTATCATCTAAAAGGTGAGACCGAAAGCTAGCCTTCACTTGTGTCTGCTCTCTGGGTAGAAGAGACACTTGGCTTCCAGATGTTTGCCCACCACTACTGTTGTCTGCTGTGAGCTCACCAAAGGCTGCTGACAGGGTGATACATTTTGAAGCTGAACTTCTGCTCCTCTTGAACATTAAATATGTTAGGTTGCCAGTTACTATAACTTGAAAATAGCACCAATATTTAGCCAAGAGTTTTTAGAAATGGAAAGAGGCTCTGAGATATTTTTAAGACAAGTGGAATATGGTAGAATTTTCAATAATGCTTAATAAATAGAACTAAAGAAATAAGACATATTTCCAAGTACACATAATGATGTTAAATCGTATTAGTTCTTGCCTTCTTAGCTCACTGGCAATGATTTCCTAGAGCCTAGAATATAGGTACTAAATCTTACTTCCTGGAAATATTTTTCTCTTGAATTTTGATGAAGGTGCTTTCTGTGGTACTGAGGACATTGAACAATCTAAAAGGGTGGGTTCTATAGCAGAAAGAGGTTGCCAGAGTTTCAAGTGGTGGATGCTCAAAAGACGTCACCACCAGAATACAATAAATGGTTTAAATGAGATCAGCTACAAAAGCCAAGGATAAACAAAAACACAAGACTATAAATTCTGCCTATGAAATAAAGTAATAATTACATAATATGTACATACATTCATTCATACATATATACATACATACAAGCATATATACATACATGATAAAAGTAAATAATATAAATGTTAAATGAATAAATGTGGGATTTTACAACTTTATCTGTTATATATGAGGAAACTAAGGTTGAGAGAAGCTTCCTGAATTGTCCGGACCGAAGCTCTTAGCATAGTCAGGACACTACTTTCTCTCATTGAGACAATACACAGCTGCTGAAGATGGTCACTTCTGGAACTTAAACCCATTTGTTCATAGTACAGAGTATTCAGAACACCCTCCGTAGGACTGTCTGTGTGCCAATGACAAAATCATACTTTCTTTTATTTTCATTATTTTTGTTCCTATGCATGACATGTTTGCTAATAAATATTAATCTAGTAAGAGTTTTTGGTGTTTCACTGAAAACTCTTTTTTTTAAAAAAGCCCTAATCTGTAAGGGAAAGTCAATCTTTAAATGCTAAGATGAAGATTGAAATAAAATTATCATCCAAGACTCAAATTCTGCATTATGGAATTACAGTGGCCTTGTCAATCAAGACCTTACCTTTATAGAGTGAAATCCACACAGCCGTGGCTGGTGTACCAGCTTCGTGTCACTGTCAACTCTCAATATCTATCTATCATCTATCCATCCATCCATCCATCCATCCATCCATCCATCCATCCATCCATGCACACATCCATCCGTACATACATCCATCTCTGTCCTCACACATCAGTTCAGAATGGCTCTCGCTGTCAGTCATCTGAGTACTGTACAGTCTCCACTTTAGTTCCTGTCATCCCTGCATTCTATGCAGGGAGAAAAAAAGCAACAGACAGAAAATCATGAGACACTGTTTGAGAATAGCCATACCTTCACTTTTCTGATTCTGAGTCCTCATTACTCAGCTGTCCCATGAGCAATCCTATCTTTAAGCAAACTGGGATTTAAGTATAGTGTTGCAATATCCTCTGATATTAGGATTCAACTATTACAAACAGAAAGATAAATAGTATTTAATAGGAATGATTAGCACATTATTGAGCACAAAAAGAGTTTTTGTCATATAACATTGTATGATATGAAATAACAGTTACCAGCCACATGTGGCTATTAAAAGTGGCCAAGATAAACTGAAGTTTTCTATAAATTTTAAGATGTTCTCCCAATACTGAAGAATATGAAAAGGAATATAAGCTATCTAATTAATAATTTTATATCAATGATATAATGAAATAGTATTTTATATTGAGTTAATATATTGCTGACACGAATATCTTTTGTAATCATTTTATTGTGGCTTAAAATATTTAAGTTATCTCTTTACCATATTCATGGCTTACATTGTATTCCAAAGTTTAAAAAAACTTTTTTGGTTTAGTGCTCTCTATATTTCTTTGCAAATAACCTTGAACTTCTGAGTGATTAATCACTCATAATTTTACCATTGAGAATGTCTAAGGAAATTGGTTCCACATATGCTGGCTGGCAAATTTTCTCTAAGAAATTGAATGAAACAACTAAAGAGAAGCAGTTTAAGAGAGAAAAATTACATGCGACAGCTTGGGGTGGGTGCAGAAACTGAAAGGATATCAGCTGATTGTGGTAAGAGCACATGCACACCGAAGGGATAGCTGAGCTAGAAGGATCATTGCCAAGAAAGTGAGGCAATACTGCCAAAAAGGAATAATACATGGCCTTCAAAAAGCTAAAACTTCAAGAGTAAGGAGTAAAACTGAGTCTCAGATACAGAAAAGGGGGTAAGCTTCCTGACATTAAAATGTCTACGGATCTGGGGATTATTGGTGTTTGCAGGACATACCATTTACAATTGCTCAGATTCTCATCTTCATCTGGAGACCTCAGCTCATGTCCTTCTCTAAGTCATCCAACACTGTGTAAATCAGTGGCTTGTGGGCTATTTCTTCCTCCGTGTAACTCCATTCAGGAGGCAGCACTTGTCTCTATTTTGGATGCAAATGCAGAGACTGAAGACTCTGGATCTCATTGTGCTGCCTGATGCCACCATCATTTCAACACCATCAATGAGGTACAGGATGATAACTAAAAGCGAATGTACCATGGTCTTCTAAAGGAACAGAACTAGTAGAGTGAAAGCATATATTCAAATATAAATGTGTATGTATAAGACACTTATTAGTCTTCAAGATGTGGTCCAAGGAGTCCAACAATGGCTGCCTCACACTGGAGAGGCTCAGACATGGGTAGTGGCTCAGGTCATGAGAGTGGGTGTCTGTTCTCCTTATCTGTCACTCACTGAAGACCTGAAGGATTCTGGAAAACTATTGATTTTCAGCCTACCTCAAAAACCTGAAGAATTTAGTCCTAATAAGAGTAGAGAAATGCTTCATCAGCAGAATAGATAAACTTGCTCATGAGGAAGGAAGAGCAGGAAAAAGTCAAATTTTCTTTCCTTGATGTTCTTTTCTCTGGGCTAACATGTGAAGATACTGCCCATATTTAGGGTGTTTCTACTTGAATAAATCTGATCAAGGAAAACCCTTGAAAGAATACACAATGGCTTGTGTTTTAGTTGATCCCAGATGCAGTCAGACTGACAAACAAGATCGGCAATCATACTACCTATAAGCACGAAGATATAGTGGAAGAAATGTACATACAAACATGGTAAAAAACTATACCGATAGTCTGCCTGGGGCAGCCAGCAGAGGTGAGTCACGCTTGTCCCCTAAGCCTCATTGTCAAACTCTGGGCTAGCTCTTTGGTCTGGAAGAGCCATGCAGGACTCCAAGAGCATCCTGCCTCCCTTTGGAAACCTTTGGGGGGCCAGAAACTAACCAGTTTGGAACACTACCTGACCAATCCCATCCTAGTCAGGTCTGCCCACCATCCCAATTAGTCCGCCTAGGACAAAGCCTACTTGACTGGAAAAGGCTTGAGCTTGGCAGTTGCCTCCGCTGGGAGTGCAGGGAGATTTTCTTTGGGAGATTAGATGACAACTGTATAGACAAGGCTTTCTCTGAGGCTCCCCACCGAGGATCCTGGTGAAAAGAGGCAGTCCATGGTTTCAAGGCATTTATTGTCATGGCAGAAGTTGGATGAGTAGAATGGTACCCCACTTCTCAGGGTGGGCCTGAGATTAAATACCTTTTGCAGGGAGGAGTATCTGGGAAGGGAAATTCATTGGCTAAGTCTTCAGGCCCTTAGGTACCTCATTATAATGGAGATCTGTCTTGAGCCTATGTGACTTGTCACATCCTCTACCTATGAAGGGGCTTGGAGCATTGCCCTTATGTGACTGATGGTTACAAATCTATGGAGGACTGTGGGCTAGGGACTGGTCTAGTTTTCTGGGAGTCAAGTGAAACATCTACCATCCCTTCAGTGTCTCCAGGGTTCAAGTCTCCTCAACTGGGAACCAGGATGCCTTTCACTGTCCCACAGAGGCTCAGAAAACATTTTCAACAAAATCATAGAAGAAAATGTCCCTAACCTAAAGAGATGCTTGTACAAAAACGAACAAATTGGACTATAAAAGAAAATCCTCCTGCCACATAATAAGCAAAACATTAAATAAACACAACAAGACATTTAAAAAGAAGCAAAGGAAAAAGGACCAGTAACATATAAAGGCAGACTTAACAGAATTAGACTCAATTTCTCATCTAAAACTTTAAGAGCTAGAAATACCTGGGCAGAGGTCTTGCAGACCATAAGAAACGAAAGATGTCAGTCTAGACTACTATATCTAGCAAAAATTTAAATCACCATACATGGAAAAACCAAGATATTTCATGGCAAAACCAAATTTAAGCAGTATCTTTTCACTAACCCACCCCTATAGAGGATACTAGAAAGAAAACACAAGAAATAAATAATTTCACACCATTAAAAATAGAAGAAAAACAGACAGACACACACACTACTATCATCAACATCAAAATAACAAAGTTATAAAAATCATTAGTCATTAATATCTCTCAACATCTTTGGACTCAATTCCCCCAGTAAAAAGACACAGGCTAACAGAATGGATGCATAGGCAGAATCCATCACTTTGCTGTATACAAGAAACACATCTCAGAGCTGGAGAGATGGCTCAGTGGTTAAGAGTGACTGACTGCTCTTCCACAGGTCATGGGTTCAATTCCCAGCAACCACATGATAGTTCACTACCATTTGTACTAGGATCTGACCACTCTTCTGGTGTGTTTGAAAACAACTACAATGTACTCATATACATAAAGTAAATAAATAATTCCTTCTTTAAAAAAAGGAGGGAACACATCTTAGTAACTTACAAAAGTAGTCATTGACCCAGTATAAAGGGCTTGGAAAAGGTTTGTTAACCAAACAGATTCAAGAAACAAGCTGGAATATCCATTTTAATATCTAATAAAATAGACTTTTAACCAAAAGCAATGAAAAGAAATAGGGAAGGACATTTCATATTCATTAAAGGAAAAATCTACCAAGAGGTTGTATCAATTCTGAACATTTATACTCCAAGTGCAAGGGCAACCAAATTCATAAAAGAAAGATTACTAAAACTTAAATCACACAAAACTCCACATATTAATAATGAGAAACTTCACCCCAATCTCACCGATGGATAGGTCATCGGGTCATCGCGTCATCGGGTCATCTAATCAGAAACTAAACAGAGAAGTAATGAAACTAACAGAGGTTATTCTTTAAATGTACCTAACAGATACAGAACATTTCACCCAAACACAGAAGAATATACTTTCTTCTCAGAACCTTCTCTGAAATTGACCATATAATGTCACAAAGCTAGCTTCAATAGATAAAAGAAAATTGAAATAACCCCATGCATCTTGTCAGATCACCATGGATTAAAGCTGGATTTCAACAACAATAGTAACAACAGAAAGAAGAAGCAAACACACCCAGGAGGAGTAGATGGCACGAAACAATCAAACTCTGGTCTGAAATAAATGAATTTGAAACAAAGAAAACAATACAGAATTCATGAAATGAAACCAAGAGCTGGTTCTTTGAGAAAATCAGCAAGATAGACAAACCATTAGTCAAACTAACTAAAAGTCAGAGAGAGAGAGAAAGAGAGAGAGAGAGAGAGAGAGAGAGAAGAGAGAGAGAGAGAGAGAGAGAGAGAGAACCCAAATTAACAACATCAAAAATGAAAAGGAAGACATAGCAATGGACACTGAGAAAATTCAAAGAATCATTAGGTCTTATTTCAAAAGCCTGTAATCCACAAAATTGGAAAATCCAAATGAAATGGATGTTTTTAAAGACAGGTACCAACTCCCAAATCTAAATCAGATAAACTATCTGAATAGTCTGATAACCCCTAAGGAAATAGAAGCAGTCATTAAAATTCTACAAACCAAAAAAAGCCCTGGACCAGATGATTTTTTTTATCAGAATTCTTCTTTCAAAGAAAAGGTCCTGTCAATACTCCTCAAACTATTCCACTAAATAGAAACATAAGGAATATTGCCAAACTCATTCTATGAGGCTGTAGTCACTCTGATAACTAAACCACACAAAGACTTAACAAAGAAAGAATTTCAGATGAATTTCCCTTATGAACATTGATGCAAAAGTACTCAATAAAATTCTCACAAACCGAGTCCAAGAACACATCAAAAACATCATCCAAGATGATCAAGTAGGCTTCATCCTAAGGATTGATAGGTTGTTCAAAATATGAAAATTCATCAATGTAATCTACCCATAAACAAAATGAAAAAAAAAAGAAAACCAAATCACATGATCACCTCACTAGATGCCGCAAAAGCATTTGACAAAATCCAACATCCCTTCACGTTAAAAGTCTTGGAGAGAGCAGAGATACAAGACACATACTTAAACACAATAAAGGCAATATACATACAACAAGCCAACAGCCAACACCAAACTAAATGAAGAGAAAAATTTTCCACTAAAATCAGGGATAAGATAAGGCTGTCCACTCTCCCTATATCTCTTCAATATAGTACCTGAAGTTCTAGCTAGAGCAATAAGACAATTAAAGATCAAGACGATACAAACTGGAAAGGAAGAAGAAAAATTAACACTTTTCCCACTTTTCCCAGGTGTATGACAGAATACATATGTGACCCCAAAAATTCTTCCAAAGAACTCCTACAGCTGATAAAAAAAACCTTCAGCAAAGTGGCTGGATATAAAATTAACTCAAAGGAACCAGTAGCCCTCCACTACACAAGTGACAAATGGGCTGAGAAAGAAGTTAGATAGTACCCTTCACAATGGCCAGAAATAATATAAAATACCTTGGCATAACTCTAACTAAGCAAGTGGAAGATCTGTATGACAACAAGTTCAAGTCTCTGAAGAAAGAAATTGAGGAAGTTATTGGAAGATGAAAAGATCTTCCTACGATCATGGATCTATAGAATTAGCATTGTGAAAATGGCCATCTTACCAAAAGCAATCTACAGATTCAATGAAATCCTCATCAAAATCCTAACACAATTCTTTACAGATCATGAAAGAACAATTCTTAACTTCATATGGTAAAACAAAAAACCCAAGACAGCTAAAAAGATTCGGAACAATAAAAGACCTCCTGGCAGTATCATTATCCCTGTCCTCTAGCCATACTACAGAGCAATAGTCATTTTAAAAAAAAATTGTATGGAATTGTATAGAAACTGACAAGTAGATCAATGGAATCATATTAAAGACCCAGTAATAAACCCACACTCTTAAGGAAACTTAATTTTTGACAAAGAATCAAAAAGCCATCCAATGGAAAGGGGGGAGCATCTTTAACAAATGGTGCTGGTCTAATCTGCATGTAGAAAACTACAAATAGATCCATATTTTACTACCCTATGCAAAACTCAAGTACAAATGGATTAAAGACCTCAAGCTAAACAGAGATACACTAAATCTAATAGAACTGTAAATGGGGAATAGCCTTGCACTTGTCGGTACAAGAGACAGCTTCATGAAGAGAACACCAATGACTCAGGCACTAAGGTCATTAATTAATAAATGGGACCTTACAAAACTGAAAAGCTTCTGAAAGTCAAAGGACAACATCATTAGGACAAAATGACAGCCTACTTATTGCAAAACAATCTTCAATATCCAAAATATATAATAAAAAAAACTCAGAAAGTTAGACATCAACAATCCAAAATAACCAAATTTAAAAAATGGGGTATAGAGCTAAAGAGAGGATTCTCAACAGAGGAATCTTAAACGTCCAAGAAGCACCTAAGGAAATGTTCAACATCTTTAGTCATTAGGGAAATGAAAATCAAAATGACTGAGATTCCACCTTATACTCACCAGAATGGATAAGATTAAGAACTCAAAGGACAACACATGCTGGGAGGTTTTTGGAGCAAGGGGAGCACCTCTTCATTAAAGGTAGGAGTGCAAACTCGTATGCCTACTCTGGGAATCAACTTGGCAGTTTCTCAAAGATTAGGAATAGTTCAAATTCAACACTTCACTATACCACTCCTGGGCATGTACCCAAAAGATGCTCCACCATAAGGATACTTGCTCGGCTTTGTTTGTAGCAGCTTTATTGATAATAGCTAGAAGCTGGAAAACTAGATGACCCTCAATTGTAAAATGGATAAGAGTTCATTTATAGGACAGAATACTACTCAGCCATTAAAAACTAGACCATCATGAATTTCACAGGCAAACGGATTGAAGTAGAAAAATATCATCCTGAGTCAAGTCACTCAGATTCAAAAGGACATGCATGGTATGTACTGCTACTCACTTATAAGTGGATATTAGACATAAAGTACAGGATAACCGTGCTACAATCAACAGATCCCAAGAAGCCAAATAACAAGGAGGGCACAAGGGAGGACGGTTAAATCTTTCTCAGAGGGGGAAACAAAATAGATATTGGGAGTCAATAGAAGGAGGGAAGTGGATGGAAGAGGAGACGAGGGCAGTGAGGCAGGCAGGAATGAGGAGATCAGATGTAAGAAGAACAGAGGAGAAAGAAGGGGGGCAATATCTAGAACATGCCAGAGACCTGGAATGGGGAGAGACCCCAGAGGGTCTATGGAGGTGATGCTAGGTGAGACTTCTAGAAGTGGAGGATATGGGTCCTTATATGTCCATTCCCTGTAGCCAGAAAGGACTCCCAGTGAAGGGATAAGGGCAGCAAGCCACCCACAACATCTTCTATGCAAAACGTGCCCTACCTACAAGATGTAGAGGGACAGAGATAGAGCAGAGCCTGAGGAATGACCAATCATTGACTGCCCCAAATTAAGACATATCCCATGGACAAGAACCAATCCCTGACACTATTATTTATGCTCTGTTCTGCTTATAGACAGGAACCTAGCATACATAACTGTCCTCTGAGAGGCTCCTCCCAGCAGTCAATGGAAAGAGTTACAGAGACTCACACCCAAATATTAGATGGAGCAAAGAGAGTCTTACAGAAGAGTTGGGAGAAAGATTGAGGAGCCCAAAGAGGACAGGTTCTCTACAGGAAGACCAACATAGTCAACTAACCTGGACCCTTGGGGGCTCTACAATACTGATTCATCAACTAAAGATTGATCATGGGCTGGACCTAAGCCCTTGACCATATGTAACAGATAAGTAGTAGCTTGTTCTTCATGCAGGTCCCCCATCAACTAGAGTCGAGGCTGTCCTTGGGCCAGTTGTTGCTTTTTTGTGGATCCTGTACCCCTAAATAGATTGCTTTGTCTGGCCTCAGTGGGAGAGGATGTGGATGTGTGTATTCCAGCAGTGATTTGATGTGCTGGGGTGGGAGTAGGGAAGTGGGGGACAGGTAACAGCCAGAGGGTGGAATTGGGACAGAAATTGTATGAGGGTGTATTGGGTGGAGAGGAAGGTCTGATATTGAGATGTAAAGTGAATAAATAAATAAATAAATAAATAAATAAATAAATAAATAAAAAAGTGGAAATGGATGGTGTGGAGGACTACTAGAGCAGACTGGGGACACACACCTGCAACTACACATGACTCTGGGCCTGTGGGTGGTAGATCTGACTCCCTGTCCTCTGCTAAAGTCACCCCAAAGTTCACCCTTCAAGAATCTATCCTGAGCCTGAAGCTGAAATAAAGAGGACGCAAACAAAGGGAGACTGGGAAGCCCTGATCTAGGCTATACTGAAGCTGCTGGAGCTCGGAATTTGGAAATTGATTCTCATTGGATCTGCCAGGAACGGTCTCTGTCACCGAGCTGTCTGTTCTGCTAATGACTTCCCTTCCTCACAGAAATGCTACAGTGAGATATAACTTATAAAGTATAGTCAGAATTCATGCACAGTAAAGTTGCAGACATGATTACTTCTGCATGTATATAATGTACAGATGCACAAGTACTAAGCACTCTGCTTGTTGCTTTATTGTTCACACAGATATGTGGCCCAGCACCTTCCTTCTTAGATTTTCTAAATTGGTGTTTAATTAAAACATAAACAAAACCAAAAAGAACAGTATTAGTATCAGTAAGTTGGGTTCCAAAACTTACCAAAGACCAAAGAAGGATGCAGCACGTTCATATAGACCTCAGAAGGGGAAGGCATCCTCACATGGACCTCAGAAGGAGTGCCAATGTCCCCCTCCAATTTGTCATCAGATCACGTGGTTTATCAAGGGAATGACAGGTGAACTGTCTAGTGTTCTCAGGAACTGTGTATTGTAGCTCAGTTCTGTCTCCACTACTTGAATTGCCATCTTGCTCTCCATCCCGGCACTTACCCAGCCACACGTGGTCCTGTGCCTCATCATTGGATCTCAGCTCAACCCTGAAGACCGACTCATCATCGTGGTCCTGCAACCCAGCCTCTAGCAGCTCTCCAACTGTGCTTGTTACTAGCTTGTTGAACTTCAGTGCCTTTCCCTGCATTTGTATCAGCTCTCTGCTTCTGTCTGGTAAGGCCTCTTGCAACTCCTTGAACTGTGCTGTAGACACTTTATTTTTTGTAGCCACTCAGTAAGTTACATACATATATATGTACACAGAGAGAGAGAGAGAGAGAGAGAGAGAGAGAGAGAGACAGACAGACAGACAGACAGAGACAGAGAGACAGAGACAGAGACAGAGAGAGACACAGAGACAGAGACAGAGACAGAGGATAGAGAATAAAAGAGAGCAAAGAGAGAAAGAGAGAGAGTATGATGTGGTGGTCTACGGGTTAATATTAGTTATTAAGACTGGAAAAAAAGAAATTGTGTTTTCTAATAGCCATCCATCAAGAAAATTGGAGCCACTTGGCAAAATGCAGCCAAAAGAAAAATTGATGTAGCTTGTAAATGCATTATTACTCAATAAAATCTAAGACTGGAAATACACAAATGTGTCCATTTATGTTTTTGGTATAGTGAGTTCACAACAGTGCCTAACGGCTTCTGCTACCTATTGGACGTCACTGTCTACTTATGGCAGGACTGAAACACCAAAGTGGAATACCCCTCCCTCCCCAGGAAGCTAAGAAAATCAACAAAAAACAAAACAAAACAAAACAAAAAAAAACAAAAAACCCGCTTGTGAGTACATATGCCACCTCTGTAACTTGTTGGTGGCTCTGAGCGTATATATCTTAGACAAGATCCTACATTCCCTTGGGAGATTTCATTCTAGTGAATCTCAAGAAACCCTGTAACAGCAATCCTATATGGATTCCTGTCATTTCCCTTTTCACTTTGTCTCCCAACTAATTGCAGAGAGAAACCACGTGATTGCCAATGGCTGGAGACAGAGTTTGATAAACATCACTTTTAGGATACCGGGCTTCTTTGAAGGACAAAATTTTTAAATTAGGTATTGATAAGTATTGAATAAGTCTGTGAACACACTGAAAGACATACATTTGAAATGAGTAAGGTTTATAATGTATAAACTCTCTCAATTAGTCTGTAAGGGGGTAGGAGGAGGACCAGGAAGAAGGGTACTAGTCAATCATGATTACAGGAAAAATTGCAGTCATGATAGTATTTGATGGATATGAAAAGGGAGTAAATATTATTAACCTGGACAACAAGAAAGCATTGAAACATAAGCAACACAGGATAATATAAATAAGTGCTAGTGTATAAGGGTTCATTTTGCCATATTTTATGGCCAGAACTAATTTTATCCAAAGACACAAAGTTACAACACAAAAAAACATTCTGTCTTCATTCTTGCTTGTTTATGATCTATTTGGTTTTGCTTTGCTTTTTTAATCTTACAGAGATATTTTGAAAGAGTAATATCTGGTGATCAATACTTTTGCAAATTTTACTATCATTTCTAATTGTGTTATTTTATTTGCCATATTCTGATAAAATAAATCATCAGCTCTGAAAATGGAGTTTCCTTTAAACAGTTCCCAATGTAAGATCTAGATATGCTCTTGCCAAAGGAAAACAGAGCTCTTGTCTCTAAGTAAATAAGAGGTACTTTATTCCACAGGCAAGCATAAGTGGCCATGGCCCAAGAATGTGGATTACAATGACCCCAAATATCATGTTAATGTGGTGATGTTTTCACGAAGTTTTCAGTAATAACAGCAAAGAATGTCATAAGTCTAACCATTTTTAAAATACCTCAATGGGAACACCAGGTAGATCAGTTACAGCACAGAAAGGAAATCTTTTATCTGCCTGTCTTAAGAGTCACAAGTCCAGGCAGCGGTGACATGGCTTTAATCCCAGCATTTGGTAAGCACAGGTTGGTGAAGCTCTGAGTTCGAGGCCAGCCTAGTCTACAGATTGAGTCTAGGACAGCCAAGGCTACACAGAGAACACAAAGAAACCCTGTCTCAGGGGAGAGAGAGAGAGAGAGAGAGAGAGAGAGAGAGAGAGAGAGAGAGAGAGAGAGAGAGAGAGAGAGAGAAAACATTAGGTCAGACAGAAAAGTGGATAATAAAAAGCAATGACAAAGGGAAGACTAAAATAATGGGGTTCCAGACCTACTACATTCTATAAGCATAGAAATTTAAATCAATCAACTAGCCTTGTAAACTCTTATTTGTAAGATTAAAAAAATTAATTATGTTATATATCTTCATGTGGGTGTGTGCACATGCGTGTGGATGCCTGGTGAGGCCAGAGACATCCTATTTCCCTGTAGCTGAGGTTACAGGAGGTTGTGGGCACCTGCTGTTGGGAGCTGGGAAGCTAAATCAGATCTTGAGGAAAAGCAGCAAGCTCTCCTACCTGCTGAACCATCTCTCCAGCCCTCCAGTCTTATAAAATCATTATCACAGATGTGGCTTTTCCCTGGGAGCATCAGTTCACACTCTTGATATGGGAAAAAAAGAGAAAGGGTATGAAGAACACGGTCTTAGTGGATTTTTCTCATAGCAGTGGTCACAAAATAACAATTCAACACCTGTTGGGGAATCTAACAACTTCTATTTCTGTTTAATTTTAGAGGAGATACCCAAATTCTTCACGTAAGCTGTATTGGAATCTTTACCTTTTTATCTTACACATCTTTTTCTTTCCCACCCTCACCTGTCTCCCTCCTCTCCTCTGCTCCATCCTTCCCTCCCCCACTTCCCTGCTATGAGTGTGATATGTTAGAATCATAATGAACATGTTGATCATACTTGTGTCTTCCCCCAATTTCAGGTTTACTGGATAACAATAAATTCACAAAACAGGAGTTTTCTCTGGCAGCAGTTTCCCAGATGCTTCTGCCTTTCCTGATTGTTCTGGCTGAGGCAAACATGGGTTATTTACTAATTTCTGTTATGAATCCCCCAGATCACACATTATACATCACAAAGAGGTTTCATGGATTCCCAAGGAGCAGAGGAACAAATAGAAATGCAAAACAGCACTGGTTCTCAACCTTCCTAATGCTGCAACATTAATACAGTTCTTCATGTTGTGGTGACCCAGCCACAAAAATTATTTTTGTTACTACTCCATAACTGTAATTTTGCCGCTGTTATGAGTTGTAAGGTAAATATCTGATGTGTACCCCACCTCCCAATGGGATAATTCCCCACAGATTGAGAACTGCTGCAACAGAGGATACTGACATCACATCAAATCAAGAATGTAGCTATAGGAGCAGTTAAAGAAGCAACTGTAGTCACAACATTGTCAGACTTCTGGGTCAGAGTTCAGCTGCAGGAGCTTGGTGACAGTACTGGATTCAGATGAGCAAATGGGTTGATGAGTGGATGAATGAATGGGTGATTGGTCAAGATGGTGAATTGGAAGACAGGCTGATTTGGAAGACAGGCTGATAGCAAGGCAGGCTGCATCAACAAGAGTAGTGAGCTGAATTGAGGTAGAACCCTTTAGATAGACAAGGGTTCTCCCCTTGTTCAATCCTTAATGCACACACCAATGATAGGTTGATAGGTCAATAGGTCATCCCTGCTTTAAGTGTCCTCCTCTTTATAGGGCCCAGATGAGAGAGTTACATCATTTGTTCAGGTCTGCACGTCCAGTCAGCTCTTACTTTCCATATATAGTTTAAAATACACCTATGTGTCCCTGCAATCCAGATTCCCCTGATAAATCTATAAGATAGTACCTTTTCTACAACTTGGAATAATGCACCTATAACTCTGTTTCATGTAGGTGGTGCTGGACAGAAACTGCTATTCACATGACAACTGAAACACAGTCATCTTCATCCTCAGAGAGAACAAACTACTCAGAAAACGGAATCTTTTAGGATAAGGCACAGTCTGAAAACAATGGTTTTACACATGTGGAATATCCCAGGCCAGGTCACAGCTGGATCTCAACAATCCTTCCTTCTCTGTTTGCATATGTGTTGGATGAAACCATTTTGTAGGCCCTTATAAGAGCATAAAAGTATTTCTTATTCTCGTGGGGAAAAAACAAGCCTTTCTGAGGTCAGAGTACAAAATTATCTTGTCCTTACCCATGGCTGCATTTTCCTCTGATTTTTTTTCCTTCTGAATTCCCCTTTCCAAGAGGGGCAAATTTTTCAAAATTAGGGCAATACACATGGAGGGTGAAAACTACATACAGTCTATTTGATTGGTTTTGTCCTGAAGTGATTTTCTTGGAAGCTGACATGACCATCGGTGGTCATGGAACAGATTGCTGAGTCACTTACAGAACACCTCAGGCTTCATTCCTGACAAGGAACTATGAACAAGACAGTTGAAAGATAAGTCTGTGGTTTCTATTGATAGTCAGAGAGCTGGTAACACTTCTTTTAGAAGAGATTGGGAAGAGATCATCAGACCCTCACCTAAGACTCCAACCATCACTTTCTTCTATCTCCAAGCAACATGCTCTCTTGGTGACTGCTGGAGTATATAAGAAATGAAAGCTAACTGAAGATGGGATTTAACTGATACAGCATTCTGATGTAGATGGTTTTTAAGTCACCCATGTTTCTCTAAGTCCATTCTAATTCTCATGTAAATAGCTCCCAAAGTCTCCTGCCAGCGATGAATAGGTATTTCTCATTATTTCTGAGTTTTCCTTATAAAACACCAGATGACAATGCAGAAGGCCTGCTTATCACTCAGTGAAAAGAAACACATTGACAGCCATTATAGGGTAAAGTGGTTGGTAGCTATGGGAAAGTTAGTAGGCTTGAAGGTCATCCAGAAGGATGGAGTCCCTCCCTCATGGCCTTACCTCCTGTGCCCCTGGGAACTTGCTAACTATATAAATGAAAACAACACACCATAAAGGAAGGGAGGAAGCACCATAATTGCCTCTCTTTAAAATTTAAAGTACCACAAGGAAATGAGGTAGCAGAGTCCTTTGGAGGCCCATTAAGGGAAAGCCGTTTCCTCCTGGCACAGCATATCTAATTTTATAGATTCATATTTTTATTTAATCTTTTAAAATCTATTGTTGCATGATTTTTCAAAGATATAGTCTCTGAGTGGTATGGATCACCCTGGATGGAGACATAGCTTTCTGAACTGCCAAGATTATCAGATTACTATCCAGCAGGAGGCTTTCTGGGAAAACAAACAAATAAAAAACTCCACTATAATATGTTCCCTTAGGAGTTAATTCAAGTGGGTCTGCCAAGCATCCACATAAGAAAACACCCCCAGGAGCTGCCTGTTCCAAGAAACTTTAAAAAATAGTTTCTAGAGGCTATAGACTGGCACAATAGTCTATCCTCATTGTCCACTCCTGCTTGCGACAGTGTTTTTCCTAAACATAACCCCTTTGCCATGATTCACTTTCACATAGTAAGAACGATTTCCTCTGTAATGGTTCCTTTGGCTATTGTCCATTCTTACCCTGAGTGTTTTCTTATACAACATTCCTTTGGCCACTATGAATAATTTCCAAAGTGATCGTGTCTTTGATCATTGCCCTTCCTCACCCTTTAAAGCACCTCCTGAGTCCTCTCCATTACACTTGTGTCTTGCCTGAATTCATTTCATGACAATGGAGTTAAGGGAGTCAGGGAGATAAGTCCAGTTGTAATAGGATGGCTATGTAGTGGGAAAGGTTTGGGATGACGCAATAAGGAACTACTTGGTATGGAGAGACGTGCTAGTGGAGAAGGGCTGAGGACAGTGAACACAGCAGGAGGAAGGAGGTGTTGCCACCATGGTGGACAATTCTTCCTAGTGCTCACATTTTTAAGATAGTATTTTAATAACCAAAGGAAGGAAGGCAACACAATGAAGAAGGAATATTAAGGGCTTTTACAACAGCTTCAGCTGGCTTGTCCTGTGTTGATACTGTGGTGTTCCGCATTGTAGCTGGATTGGCCTGAGCATCATTTTTTTTTTTTTCTGTTAACTTGGAAAACCACCAAAACTGTTTCTACATGGTTTTAGGAAGATGAGAAACTGAGACGGCAACTTGAGTTTCTAATAAGAATCAAGTATCTGACAAATAAAAAATGTACTACAGTGAGGATTACAATTATTTTATTTTACTATTCATTCATAAAAACATAAAACCATAACATTGGATGAGTATGTGCTTGCTGAAATATATGAAGGGTGAAAAGTTTTCTACTATGACTCCAAAAAAAGAACTGGCACAGATGTGTCATATGAAGAGAGTTAAGACAGACCCTGAAAGGCTTTTTTCCCCTTTACTAAACTACAAACATGTGTGCCGTGCATCTATTCGTTGAACACACACTTGATAGCATGTGGCACACATGTGTGTAGAGAGCAAATATCCTGGCTTTCCCTGGTTCTGAGAACAGTGAAACATGCGTGGGGAGTTACAAATAACCACAGGACAAAAACAAATGATTACAAAGTAGAACTTACATGTATGCATTGACTTTTTTTGTTTTGTGCTGAGCATTATGATAAACAATATACATAGAGACACTAATTCTTACTCCCAATTTACCAAATTCGAAGCGAGGCTGAATAAATGCTGTAATAGCACATGAATGTACAATGTGGTTAGGAACTAAGTCCAGAGAAACTGACGCCTAGTTTAAGATGGTGGAGGACAGAATGGAATGGAAGGGAAGGGAACAGAATGGTGGGGACCTGGAAGAAGTCTTTTAGTAATTTGTGAGCCCTTGATAATAAGGAAGAGACATGAAGGGATGCATTGCTCATGAAAATGAGAGTGAAAAGCAAAGCAGGGAAGAAACCCAGAACAGCTAGTCATAGCCAGGACCCAGTGTGTCCAGGAGCATTGTCCTGGGGCAAATTCAACTCTAGCTTCTGAGTTCTTGCTTGCGTTCACAACAGCAACAACTAGAGAGATCTAACTGCAAGCCCAGGAATATTAAAGCCCCTGGAAAGCCTAGAAAACTGAAATAGGACAAGGAAAAATTCTTTTCTAGAACCTTCTGAAGGAATATGATTCCAAGGAAATCAGAACTGTGAAAAAAAGTGGAACTGTGTTGTTTTAAGCCTTCCAAACGGTTGCACTTCCAAGGCTGTTCAAGCAAGCTCATGCAGTGAGCAACTGAAAACCATAGGTAGTCAATAACAAAATAAATTTGATTGTAATATGGCATTCCTCCAAAATTAGTAGAAGCAATAAATTTTACAAAACTCATGGACAAGATGATACAACATTCTCAATAGCTGCCAAGAATGTTGGATGAAGCACAAGAATGTAGATTCAACAAACAAATTTTCTCAATTTATGTGTACTAGATGCAATCATTTGCTCTCAAATAGAAGCTCTCAGATTAGCCAAAAACAAGAAAACCATCGAGTCACTTCTCTTTCTCTCTTCCCATCTGTCTGTTTATCCATCCACTTATTCTCCATCCATCTACTTACTCCTCTCTCTATCCTTCCCTCCAACTATGTAATGCAGAGTTAGACCAGAGTGCATTGGTGCTATTGACTGTAGAAGTATTCATGATGTAAAAATCATTAGAATCAGTGTTTGAGGAAAAGAAAATCATCTTAAAGTCAGACTTCAACCCACTGGAGATTACTGACATGTGTTTCACTGGGGCATGTGTTGAAAAAGTTCATGCGCTGTGCTAGCTGATGGAATCATAAGTATATCTATGTGGAAAGAGCTTGAGGGGAGTCAAAACAATCACTCAAGCATTATGCCACGAGACCCGAGCTAAAGAGAAGAGCTCCCACGGGCGTGTGAAACTTAGAAACTCCCCGGCTGAAGTTCTACTTCTCACCAACTTCCTTTCGCTTCATCTGCCAGTCCCTCTTCTCCTCCAGCTATAAATTCACAGTCAGACAGTGTCAGTGTATGCGGTGTGCTGCAGGGAAAATGCAAACACATTTTCTATAATGAACATATGGGCAGCTCCAGTTGAAGAGAGTTCCGAACCGATCCCAAGCATGCCATTGGCTATGACTGCAGAAAAGCAGGCAGCAGACGGAATCAGGAAGCATGGAAGCAGGAAGGAAAGGATGTGAGCTTGACGGTTGCTCTACATCCTGAGTGTCACCATGGCAGGCCACAGCCTCTTTCACACCGCCAGCTTGGGTGGCATGTTGTGTCCCATGTGTTTAATGCATAGCGTTCATTCTACCATCCATGTTCTTATATAACTGGGAAAGATCCTCATGCAAATTTTATGTGCATTGAAATGTTAATGTAGTTATGGGTATTTTAAATGTTTTAATTATGAGGTTAGTCATTCTAAAATTAAAATACACATGCAAACAATTTTCACACACACATACCTAGGCCTGACCATTGTTAATGCTTCCTATTTATTCTTCATATGTGTGTGTGTATGTGTGTGTATGTGTGTGTATAAATGTAAATATGTGTATATATACTACAGTGAATTTCACATCAATTGATAAGATGATGATGATTATTATTATTATTTAATTATATTAACCGTACTATCTTGAATACTTTTATTTTGCCTTGCTATCAATTTCAGTAAGTGACAGAAATTCAAAATACCAATTTGTAACTAATTTGAAACAAAATTTGTATCCTCATTCAAATCAATTACTTCTTAAAATGTCAACTCCATAGTGTGTTCTTCAAGATTCATCTTTTCCTTCTGATGTAGAAGAAGACATATTGTACAGATCTTTTCCTGATGAGCACAGCCATGCCAAGTGCTGGGAGTCAAAGACAGCACTGTGTGAAATGCATGAAGATAACAAAAGCCCGGGAAAGCTTTTAGTACCTCAGAAAACTGCAGTCTCCTCAGTCAAGGATATTTAGCCTCCAAGTAGAATTGCATCAGCTGATACATAATCGTTTCTTCCCCAGTAAGGAGGTTTCCCACAGTGCAATGGGAGCCTTTTCAAAAGATGCCCCAAAACTCATTGTCATTGATTTTTCTCAGGTTTACAGAGGATTTCTCCATCCAGGTTGAATAAGATTGTGTTTAGCTTATATCTACATAAGGAAGGAGAGGAACCCAATGAGGATTGATGGGGATTGCAGTTAGGTGCTTGGCAAAGATTTGGGTCACGTTGCTCCACATTGTATAGAACTTTAGGATTACCTGACCACACATTTAAGTCAAGCACCTAACTCAGTGAATGTTCTGGATGTTTTTGTTGTGTGTCTGCATGCCCTGCCCTGTCTATTATTTCTTTGTAATATTTCATTAATGTCATATGTGTGCATATGTGTGTGTTCCTACACATATAACAGTGCGTGGGTGGCAATCATAGAACAACTGTCATCATGGAACTCTCTCGCATGGATTCCATGAATTAAACTTAGGTTGTCAGGCTTGTTGGCAAGCACATTTACCAGTTGAGCAATTTTCTGGCCCAAGCTGCTACCGCTGCTACTGCTTCTGCTTCTTCTCTTTCCTCCTTCTTCTCCATCTCCTCTCCTTCAACAAAGAGAAGCACTGAAATTTTTCTTTGGAAATAAAATCACACAAAAATGAAAGGAATAGACCGTGCAAGACAAATAAAATTGCTATCACAGTGTATATATATTCCAGACAACAAAAAGAAAATTATGCACAACACATGTTTCTCATGTGCATAAAACAAGTCATAGATCCTGCAAAGTATGAGATCAAAACAGGAAAAAGATCAAGCATACGTTTCTGTGACAACAAAATGGTATGAGCAGACAGTGTGGCAGGAATGGAAGCATCCATTCATCACATCAGAAATGCCTTTTCTAGAACTGAATCAAATGCTAAGTCTACAGAACTTATTTGAAGAGATGGCACTTGACTGGGAATTCAGATAAGACAGCTCAACCTGAATTTTAACATTATTTATGAGTAAGAAAGCCTTGATAAAGGTAAGATGGCTATATTTTCTAAATATCATGCAATAAAAATAAATAAAAACTGAAAGAAAATTTAAATGCTGTTGAGAAGATAAAAGTATTTTCAGATCATCCAAGAGGGGTAAAAATGCAAAAGCTAGACACTCAGACACTTTAAGAATGGAAAAGTCATGAGGGAAGGCTTGTTATACCACATACATAAATGCATTAGAGAGGCACATGTTTAAAACAGCTTCATTAAAGAGTTATGTGTATATAGAGGTGTTGGAGCCTCTAGTAGGAAAGGTTAGTGCCCCACCCCCATTTAGATATCTAGCAGAAGATGAAAAGTGTGTCTCCAGAGGGTCTTCATCTCTTTACAGAACAAGAGATCATCTCCTCCATGTCAGTTTAGGCTTAGCAATCTCTTCATCCTCAAAATATTGTGCTAAAGCCACTTGTCAGCAATATTTCAGTGTATGTCAACAAAGCCTTCTTTTTCCAACTACAGCTGTAACAAATCACCGCAATCAATAAGTACAGCCTCAAGTAATAGAAAAATCATTGCTTAGAGTTCTAGAGGATTCCTTGGACTTCCAGGGTTCTGTCAGGGTTTGTTCCATCTGGAGCCTCCCAGAGAACCTGCTCCCTGTCTATTCTCCTTCTTGGGGGCTACCCTCACTCTCATCCATGGTTCTATTTGGCCACGCCTCCATTCTTATGTCTTCCCTCTCTGACGCAGCCTCCTGATTCTTCTGCTGAAAGCCCTTTGATTTTATTGGACACCCCTGAACTTACTAGTACTGTCAAGTCCCTTTTACTATGCAACACAACACACCCATGGGTTCTAAGGATTAAGACATGGGAACCCTCTGAGAGGAGCTAAGTCTCATTCAGTTGATGATATTCTCTTGTTTTTAGCCTCATTGTTTAATTATAATAAATCCACTAAAGAACAAAAGCCAGAGGGGTTGGAGATTTAGCTCAGTGGTAGAGCACTTGCCTAGCAAGCGCAAGGCCCTGGGTTCGGTCCCCAGCTCTGAAAAAAAGAATAAAAAAACAATAAACAAAAAACAAAAACAAAAAAACAAAACAAAACAAAACAAAAGCCAGTCACGGACACGTATATAGATTTCTTTGTGACAATAAGGTGACAAGGAAAATTTTCCTAGTTGCCGCTTTATCTTGTACTTATCATTATGTTCAATTCAGGTCAGCTTTTCTTAGAATTGATAAGCAATGACAAAAACTTGGCTCATTAACAAATGAAAGGTATGAACTATTCCTATTTGTTTTGTATTTATATAGTCATTGCATACTTATATATTGAATGCCAAACATCAAAATTATTAGAATCTTAGTAATTGTGGCAGTAATTACAGTAACAGTAGTTGTCATTTATCAAACACATTCTATGGGTCATTGTGTTAAACCTCATGACTTATTTGCTTTTAATCATCTTATAATGAGGGTATTATCTTCCACAATATACAGCTGAAGAGTCCAAGACTAAAAGAGCTTACAGAGTGGCAAGCTGACTGGTGCCAGGAGTAATATTTTACCCTAAGAACTACATAATCTTTACCTGGGTAAAACCCTGGAAAACAAGGAGCCATGGTGCAATCTCCTTCACATGTTTGTCTTCTAGGGAAGACAGATTTACGGGCAAAACAAAATGGTAAGAAATGTGCTGTGATGAAAAAAGATTAGGAAGCAGCTGAAACACAGACAAGTTAAAGAGTAGTGGGGTAAACTCCAAACTGAGACAAAAGAATAAAAGCTAGGGTCAAGAAAACACAGAGAATTAAAAGGGTTGGGGGCCATTTATGAAAGCTAGGTGAAGTGTGAAGGAGAGGACAGCAAATGGCGGGGCGGGGGTTGGGGGGTATGCACATCCCAATTTATGCAGAACTTTAAAGCAGGCTAACGGGCTTGAATTTAATCAACATGTCAGCTTCTTTCAAAGTTTTAATCCAAAGAATGATGTGGTCAAGTTTGCATACGGAAAAGGCCACTTAGTAACAATACCTGAAACAGGAAGTCCAGGCAGAGCACTGCTGCAGCAGTCTACACGTTATGGAGGGAGAACAAACATGATGTTGCCTACTAAAGCATACATGTAAGTGCTGTGAGGAAGGCAGCATTCATGTGGGTTTTTAAATAAAAAACACAACTTTAATGCTCTCTCTTCAAACACCTAAGATCGCTCTTCCAGTCAACCCTCCACACTCCCCCATTTCTTCATGTATTCTGCTCTGCTACAAGGAGCATGCCAGTAAACGAGGCAACAGAAGCAACAGGCTTTGTACCGGCAAGATCACATCGGGCTTGGCATGAGTTAAAATGTTCTCAGAAGTGGACCCTGAGACAAAAATAAAAAGTTACCATAGCATAGGAATAAGGGGCAGGGACAGAGTAGAGAAGGAAAGCAAATTCAATAACTGTTTTCAATTTGGTGGGAACTTCCCAGGTAAATAAACAGATGCAATTTGAACACCCTGCAAAGATGAACTCGGGAATGCATGTATCTGCACGCCCAGGCTTCCACCGCCCAGTGTTTCAGGGACACAGTTCCATGAACAAGTGTCTAGCGTGTCCACCATCACTATAATCGTGCCCCATATGTAGTGCAGAGGGAAGTCGGGCTCACAAAAGTGATGTGCATGAGCTATCCTAAGTCATTGAACTATGTCATGACAAAAACACATCGAAAGCCAGTCTGTGTGGTGTACTTCTTTTTCCAGAACTATTCAATGGAGTGGGTTACTGGTAATACTAAAGTGGCTGTTTCGAGTTTGTGTATAGGTCATAGATTCCTCCCTCCACTACCGAGCTGCCTAAAACACACAGAGTAGCCTGCAGATACTTTGAGGGTTAGAAGTGGGCCTTTTATCTGGTACTGGGCACATTGTAGAATCTCAAAAATGTTTGTTGTAAATGAATTTCTACGGCTGTGGTATTAGTCATCCCAAAGGAGGATAAGAACCATTCTCCCTCAAATACATTTTTCTTGGCTCTCCTGGCTATGTGTGCCTGTCTTTGTTTATAGTCAATCAATATCGTTATTAAGGTGCCTCCAGCCTACTTGTGCTTGGGTTGGGAGCTTGTCTGTGGGACAGCCTGACTTACCACAGAGATACAAAACACCCTTTCAAAACCTATTACTGGGTCAAGCTTCAACTTTCCTGCTTTAAAAATCATTTCTTAAAGGTTTACTTTGAAGTTTTCTTTCTCACCATGTCAGCAGGAAAGCTGTGAATTTCTTATTTTCAACAGATCCTTCTTTGAGTAATGGTGACCCAGTAAGAGACTTTCACGTACTGTAAAAATCTTCCTGTCAAAGGCTTAAACTTTCTACCATTAACATGTCCAAGAAAATGGTTCTCTCTCTCTCTCTCTCTCTCTCTCTCTCTCTCTCTCTCTCTCTCTCTCTCTCTCTCTCATATTTTGATTTTTGTAATTGTCACTACTACCTTGCCTGATGTTAGTCTTTCCTTTGTCCAATGAAATGGAAACACTAAATTAAACAGAGAATTTCATTTAAAGACTAAACTTCAAATTCATTGGGCTGGAGAGATGGCTCACTAGTTAAGAGTATGTAGTGTTCTTATAGACAACCAGAGTTCAGTTCCCAGTTCCCACATCAGGAATCTCACAATCACCTGTAACCTTAGCCCTAGGGTTCTGATATATTTGGCCTCCATAGGTTCTACTACTCACATCACCCTATCCACACAATTAAAGTTGTTTTACATGCTTAAAAGTAATTTCATGTTTATGTGTCTCATGCTTGAGATAACCTATATTTGCTAAGTTCTGAGATAGACAGGTTACCAGGAATAGACTTCATGTCATCATTTGAAAATACCACAACTAGTTTTAGAATTTATATATTATGTTGCCCAATGTATATTGCACATCCTTTTATGTGTCTCGAATAAATAAAACATGTGTACCTTTGAAAGGTGTTGGAGGACTATAACAGCTTATCACAGCTCCCACTTTGGATTATTAGAAGCTGGTTGAGTATCTTCTGCACAAAACAGAATTGGGCAAAACAAAGAGAAGCTGATGAGTGGGAAAGACAAATGGAGAGCTAAAATTGTAGGAACTGAGGAAAAATCAAAGCTGGTGCACTAAATCTCTATTTCAAGAATCAAGAGACAAGATAGTGACACCAAATACAAAGAACAAGACAAGCACAGGGAGGGGATAAAGAGTGGTGCCAAACCAGTCCAAAGATAAATGAGATAAGAGATGAGAAAGGTGAAAGCCCAACTGGGGTAGGGGTGTAAACCCAGCTAAGATAATAGCTGATGCCAGAAGATGAGAGTGGTTACTCACAGCATGCCTTGTCTACCTCAGGGCTTGAGAAACAACAGATCTCTTTTAAACAATTCTTTTTCCATTAACTCCAATTAGTAAAATCCTTTAGTATTTTACCATGAAGAACGAACATCATTGTTATTTAATAAACAATTCCTATATATCCCTATAAATAGCTGCTCAAAGATAAGTACAACTAGTAACTGCTTTTGAGAGCATATAATTATAAAGTTAGATAAGTAAACAGGAAGTATAAAGAGTGACTTGATTGCTTGTGGTGATAATATTTATCATTACCTGCTATATCCTAGCAGTTTTCAAAGTTTGATACATAATATATTAATGGAGATAATAACTAAATGCTTATAACTACAAAACTATAACTGAGAAAGAAAATATACATTTTTAATACATGGTACTTTAATAAAATACCTGAGTTAATTAACTTATGAAGAAAAAAAGTTGTTCGTCGTTAAGAATTCTGGAGGGAGGTATAGGAACAGGAAGGATGAGTGTTTCTTACCATACTTTTCCAGAGCATATTTCCAGTGAGCAATGGGCATCCCATTAAGAACCACTTCACAATGGTCTCAACATCTGTGAACAGAGGCCACTCTAGGGCAAAGCCATCTTAGAGCTGAAGCCATAACTTGTGGACCTTTGAAGGACATCCATTCAATGCATTGCATAGGAAAGTCCAGGATTGTTGGTAAAATGCCCAAATGTAGACTTCTCCTACCAGCAATTCTTTATGCTTTTAGGACCATGTTGGGTCTGTGAAGAAACCAAAAGTATGGACTAAACAGGTACTGAATTAGGCAGTCTTGCATGCAGACAGCTATTGCTGAACTACCTAGTTCTATCATGCAACCCAATCTAATAAATCCCATTGTCATGAGTATTTATCTCATCAGCTCTGTTCATCTAGGGAACCCTGAAGAATTCCCCCTGGCAAATAAATGCTCAACACTCAGTTCCATACAGCTTCATGACTTTTTGTCAAAAGCTGACATATTCACCGAGATGTTCCAAGTGTTATTGTGGAACACTTTCATTATGAACAAAAAAATGTACTCCCAGGGGTGTTTCATAAATGAACATTCATGAAAAGTTGTAACCTAAGCCCTGAAAGCAGGTAGATACAAACCCCTCAGGTTTCTGACCAGGATTCTTACAGAAATATCTTTCCATGTTCAGAAGAGAGTAGGATGAGTTGTGTATGTGAAGCAGAGTTTGGGAAAATTGGGAAGTAATCTTATGGGAGATAAGGCCAAGAGAACACCGCTTGTGACAGTATTGTCCACAGAGTAAAGAACTACTTTAGCTTTTGTTTTCTTCAGGGAGTGGTTTGGTTTGGTTTTGACTTTTTTTTTGTTTGTACTGGTTTGGTTGTGGTTTCCCTCAACTTTGTTTCTTCTTTTCGCAGTACCCAACAAAGAAGACAAAGAATGAGGCTGACACTACAAGGGCACTTAACAGGAACCGATAGAGGGAACTCTTCTCTACCTGTCCAGTCAGAGACATAATGTATAAATGATACTTTATACTAAATGGGGTTACATTCAGCAGTTTACAGGCCTGCAGTCTCTGGTCGCACCTACAAACACAAGTCAAATTCTAACTCTTCTACAAACACAAGTCAAATTCTAACTCTTATGATCTTTCTTAAGCAGTCTATACCCCTTACAATTTACTGTCCAGATCTTTCTCCAGAAAAGATTGTAATTTTGCCTTTAAAATGTGTCAGAAACCATCTAGGAAAGGCTGTGGAAAGCAACTGAGTTTTCTGGAAATGAACTACTCTTTTGCATGGCTGCAATTGATGTGCCCTGAGATGCAGGGTCCTCAGAGACTTCAACCCAGGATTGCTTCTTGCTGCTGATATACCTTTCCTACCTCTATTACATAGCCCAGTGATTCCTAGGCATCAGCCCACCTGATTGGGCATGCTTTCTACAGAATCCATATAAAGATGCACTTTTATGAATTGATCGATTTCTTAGTTCCTGATAATGATTTATAGAACTACTAAACTGGTACAAGTAATCTCAAGCCCCCTATAGAATAAAGGCTGCAAGTAGAGCTCTGTACACCTTCATGTGTCGTGAGCTCATTGCACCAGGCTTGTTACAATCAAGGTAACATTCCTTCTAGGGTAGGAATGAAGCCACTATCTGGTAACTGAAGATCATAAACTGTGAGCAGGCAATTTATTATAGGTGTGAGGACAGAAAATAAATGTACTAGTTTATCTATATGAGACTTCAAATTAATGAAAGACAAGGCAGATGATTTGTCTCTTGATGAAACCATGCTAACTTATGACATAAAAAATATTGCTTCAAAAGTTTAGAGAAGCGACTGAAGGAGCAGCCATTCAGATCCTGCCCTACATGTGGCATGCATATATATATATATATATATATATATATATATATATATATATCCACCAAAACTAGATAAGATTGATGAAGCTAAAAAATGCATGCTAAAAGGGACTGGATATAGATCTCTCCTGAGAGACGCATCCAGAGCATGTCCAATACAGAGGTCAATGCTAGCAGCAAACCACTGAACTGAGAACAGGACCCTCTTCGGGGGAATTAGAGGAAGGATTGAAAGAGTTGAAGGAGTTTGCAACCCCATAAGAACAACAATGCCAACCAACTAGAGCTTCCAGGGACTAAACCACTATTAAAAAACTCTACATGGACTGACCCAGGGCTCCAACTGCATATGTAGCAGAGAATAGCTTTGTTGGGGCACCAGTGGAAGGGGAAGTCCTTGGTTCTGCCAAGGTTGGACCCCCAGTGCTGGGAAATATGGGGGGCATAAGGGGGATGTATGAGGGGAACACCCATCCATATGCGGAAGGGGGAGGGGATGGGGGTTTATGGATAGGAAACCAGGAAAGGGAGTAACATTTGAAATATAAATAAAGAAATATATCTAATAAAAAATTAAAAAAATATTGCTTCAAACTTATAATGAACTTACTGAGGGCTAGAAAAAAATGAATGTTTAGTTAGGTACTAGTCTTAATGGAAAGACATGTAAACAATTCTGCTATATCTCCTTAAGTCTTATCAACCTATGACATGAACTACTAGCCTTAAACTTATTATGAACTTATGTAATGTAAAAATGTTTAGAAAACCATGTGATCAATTATTCTGAGAATGCATTAAAAACTAAGAAAAATAATATAGTGATGGTGTAGCCTTTTTTCTGCTTCATCCAGTATTCTTGTGTCTATGTATGCCTGATTCTCCCCCTCTCTCCCTCTCCTTCCCCCTCCCCCCCCCTTTCTTTTCTCTCTGGATCATGAAGAGTTAAGGAATTCTAAGCAGCTTGCCTGGAGAGGCCCAAGTCAAAGAGAAATGAACCCAAGTAACTAAGCTTCTTTTCCTCTGTTGTTATTAGCAGGAGTTAATTGCCAGAAGTCATGAGCTTTTGGCTCCTGAATAGCAAGAGAGAGAGAGAGAGAGAGAGAGAGAGAGAGAGAGAGAGAGAGAAAAAGAGAGAGAGAGAGAGAGAGAGAGAGTTAAATTACCAGAAGTCTTCAGCTTTTGGCCCAATTTGCCGACCTCATATACCTCACTGCCTTCCTTGGGAACCTAGCTGTCTGGGCAGGACCCCTGCAACAATGTCCACAGCATGAGCAATACCACAGTTCCCAGGAAAAGCAGATGACTTATATGTAGTGTGTCCTCTAATAACACACCAAAAAAGAACCATAGAGTTTTTGGTTCACTCCACAGCCACATCCAAGGAACAAAACATTCCACAGCTCTGGCAACTTTATCTCCTTTAGATTCCTTGTCCATATTTCAAGGACATGTTTTATATTTATTTTATTCAATTACTTGATTTCATCTGACTAAGATTTATACATGCACTAAATTCTCTTGAATATTTCCATGTAGTTCCCACACACTATAGACAATAACAGAAAATTAATATAATCTCAAATCCCGAGTTTCAGAAATTAAACCTAATAGCTTTATGGGATCATTTTAAGTTGGAAAAATCAATTTTTATCTTCTAAACTTTCAAAAGTTATAATAATTTACTCCTACTTTGTTAAAACTAGTAGTCACATTTCAAAGCAAGAGTGTAGGTAGGTATTAGTCATCATGCCCTAAAGACAAAAGAAATAACCAGACCCTATATCATCCTTACACACACACACACACACACACACACACACACACACACACACACACACACACACACACACACACACACACACACACACATTTCAAAACTCTGAATAGGAAGACAGATGTGTGTTTAACTGAAGTGGAAACTTAGGGGTTCTTTGGAAGTCAGTTGTGTTGGACGGTGTTTCGCTGGGGCAAACATGTGAAGGCACATTCTGCTGAAGTGATCACAAGTAAAAGGCTAAGGCAGACTTGTGAAGGAACATTTCAGTGAAGCAGACACAGGTGAAAGGATGTTCTGCTAAAGCAACCACATGAAAGGACATGTGATGGAGGATTCTTCAATAACAACACATATTTATTAGTTTGCCTTATGTGTGCTGTTGAGCTCCATTTGTCAGGACAGCATAGAGAGAAATGCATCAATACACTTCTGGTGGTGTGCTGCAGCTTCTTGGGGTTTCTGCAAACTCCGGCTGATTGGCAGAATGAACTGAACTGAGGCAGGATACATGGTGAGGCAAGGCCCATGCAGGACATGTGATATTGGGAAACAATAGGTATAAATAGGACACAATGGAGTGTCGGGTGGTAAAACCATGCCAGGGAGCTTGGTAAGGTAGAGTGGGTTTGAGACCTGGAGACTCAGTGGGCACACACCCAAGACTTGGGCAACTCCAGGCTCCCTACCAAATGCCTGGCCTGGAACATGTGCCACACTCCTCACATAAGGAAACATGACCAGTAGTTCTGTAGACCCAGAATAGAGTTCTTCATGCAAATGAGGTACCTAGAGATCCTGAGGGCTTAGCCAATAAGCTTTCCTTCCCAGACATTCCTCCCTTCAAAAGAAAGGTATTTAATTTCAGGTCTATCCTGAGAAGTTGGTATGGTATGGTGTGTAGCCATTTTCCACCATGAACTGTCTTTTTCATCTACTACTGCCATGGGAAACCTGTAGAAGGTCTTCACCTACAAAGCTACAGCTTAACTCTCCATAGAAGGCCTCTCTGAGCTCCCAGACAACTGCTACTAAGCTAAAGGCAATCACCATTGAACTAAGTCAGAGCTCCCCCTTTCCCCTGGCCCCAGGCTAGATGCTCTCCCCAACCTATGGCCTGACTCAGTTCTCAGCTCTTCCGTGACTCCCAGCAGTGCCTGGATGTCCAAGAGTCAGAAAATCCCATGGTCCCAGTCTCATTGCAGGCCTGGGGACCCCTGAACCAGCTCTGACTTCTCCCTCATCTTAGACTGCGTTTTCCACCCCTGGAATGCTGGGAGAGGCAGTCAAGACTTCCCTGCATTTTGCCTTCCTTTAGGTAGGGCCCTGCAAAGGAAGGTGGATGGGGGCAACAGTGGACTAGAATGGAGCTTGACTTGCTTATAGAGCTATCTGTGCAATGCTTGTTGGTCTCATGTCTTTGCTGATCTTCACTTCACTGAGAGAGGCATATCTGAGAACTGTTCCTGGTGTTCCCATTGGCCCTGGTCCCTCCTGCTGACTCATGCCAAGACTGAGGAGTGCTTGTTTCTGCTAGATGGTGCCACCCCTGCTGATTCCTGTTTGCTATCTTGACAATAGTGAACTGGACTGCTGGTATATCCATGAAGTGTTTGTGAGTAGATCATGCTGCTGCTGCTGCTGCCCTATGAACTGAACTACTGATTTTTGACAATGCCGATGAGATTTGCTACAAAGAACCATTTCTAAATAGGTCCACTTCTCCAGTATCCTTTCTTTTATACTACCTCTGGTGAGTGGTGACCTAAAAGGGAGGTGAAAGTGTTTAGAAACCATCATTAAATATTGAAAAATTTCAAGTTGCAATTAATAGTCACAAGCACATTAGGATAGAGGGCCAATAAATTAAAGAAAAAATCGGGGAAATCCCACAAAATTAAGGGAAACAGAATCAACAATAAATCCTAAGTTTAATTTAGAAAAGTTAGACTCTGCTCTCAGAGGATCTGACTTTATTGAAAGCCATCTGGAAGCTGGAGAGATGGCTCTGTAGTTCAGAAAACTTATTAAAGCTGCAGGACACAGATTGTTTTCCAGCACTGGCACAACAGCTTATAACCAGTGGTAACTCCAGTTTCATGAAGTTATAAGGCCCTCTTCTGGCCTTTTTAGATACCAGGCACACATATGACATATACATTATAATTTGTATACCATATATACATACTCATGTATACATATATATGTTATATTTATATATATATAAATCATGTATATGCCATATATACAGATATGTATGTAAACATATATGCATACACACATATGTATGCATATATGTATATACCTGTAGAAAAACACTAATACATAAAAATAAAATAAATATTAAGAAAAAGAAAACTATCTCCTAAAGGTCACAAATGTAACTGACATTAACTCCTTGATAAAAATGTAGAATAAAACTGTTACTTGACCCATTAAATAAAATGGCTTAACATTGATACAAACTCATACAAGAATCAAAAGAATAAAATTAGATTAAAAATCTGTGGCATGAAACATGGATATTCCAATAGTCATCTAATAACTGTAGAGGAACATGAATTCTATGAGTCAAGTACCACATGGAGAGGGATTTGTGACTGTGAGAAGAGAGGGGGACAGTGTACAGTTTAATAGGAAATACCTATTTTTAAAAAAAGCAGACACGGTTAGACCTTCCATGGCCAATATGAATGGAGAAACAGAAGCAGGACCTTGTCTGTCTGTCTGCCTGTCTGTCTGTCTGTTTTTCCAGTAATTAACATAACACTGGGCTTTGTTATTCTTTTATATTGAAAAATAAGAAAAACTAAAATAATTATTTATGTGTTTTTTAATGGCTAGCATAGGCTGTACGTCAGGTAGCTGAATTAAAGAAGAACATAATATTCCCAACAATTAATTACATAAACAAACATAATACAAGAAATTTGGAGTTGTTTTATCCCAATAGCACTACACATTTTATGTTATCATGAAAGAAACAGAATAAAAATTCTGTATTGTTTCTTTCTGAAGTATTTCTATATGACTTCAACGTGTTGCTGTTTTTGATTCAACCAAGTTTATCAAATAGGACAATTTATGAGATACTAAAGCATACACCAGAAAGTCTATGTTATAAACGTCTAAAGCACAGAGCCCCAAGGAGATAGTTTGGTAGAGGATAGAGAAATAAATTCAGCCTCTTCCTCTTATTGATTTGTTGGAGCATGCTCACGATGAACCAACGGATGTCAAAGGACATACAGTATGAGGTGGTGGAGTGAGCAGTCACCCTACAGCCCTGTGTGGTGACCACAGTTCTGCAGTGCAGAGATGAGAAAACACAATAGAGTTAGAGAGGCACCTCGGAGCAAGCATTCAAGTAGTGGGGAGGCTGAGGTAAACACACAATTAAAAATGGTGCGTGGTGAATCACGATGTGTTTAATATCATGTTCACTCAACAGTGCAAAGGTATGAATAAAGGTATGGGATAAAGCCACATTTGATTAGTATTTTGTTGGTGATGTTCAATGATTAGAGATGTGTTTCTCTAATATTAACAGAAGTTGCTGTTTCGGCTACTTGTTTTAACCTAGGAGTATCCTCCACTGTCTTAATTGTTCTGTCCATCTGTGACTCTCGGCTGATGCCACTCCTTCTGTGTGCGTCTTGCAATGCAACCCAGTCTAACCGACAAATTACTTCCTTTGTCTGCAGCTGGCAGGCTCACAGTGGGGCTCTGATTTGGAAAAAAAACCTGAAGATGCCAGGCTGCATAAACATGCAGGGAGAGATATGTTCACAAAGGTCTCTGCTTTAGAAAAGTGTACACTGCTTTCAAAATGCTTCACCACATTTAAGAGTGTAATTATACCTTTTCATTAATGACTGACACATGTTTACACGTGTTTTACCTGCATAGCACCATGTTGTATATTTGGTGGTAACAGCTAAACTTCCATGGTAAAAACAACTGAGACTGACAGCCAATGTTGCCCGAGTGATTAGCAGTAAGCAGTGCAACCTGTAACCAGTGCAATCTGCCTGAATATGTCACAATTTCTTAAATCTTTGCACAATGAATTTAATTGCCATTTTTACTGTAAGAACTGTGTTTGCTCACTTATGCTAACCTTAGTTTCAACTTCCCTTGTTTTGCTTTGGCTGTTTCTTTGAGGGGACTTTTGTCTTGGTTGTTTTGTGAGGTTTGTTTGCTTGTTGTTTGTTTTGTTTGTTTGTTTTTCTTCAGTATTTGGGAATGAACCTAGGATCCATGCATGCTTGGCAAGTTCCAACCTTTTCTTCCTCTCCTTTTTATTGTTCTTTTTTTTTTTTTTACACCTATTTCTGTTTTTTGCTTGTTTTGGTTTTTGTCTTACTTAGACAATCTTACTAAAGTGAACAGGCCAGCATTAAACTCATTGTAGTGCCCAGGAAGGCTTTGCATTGCTGCTTCTCTTAGGATTTCAGGCCTGCCTTTTAAGACAGAATACAGCAAATACAGAGGCGAATGCCAGCAGCAAACCACTGAACTGAGAACAGGACCCCCATTGAAGGAATCAGAGAAAGAACTGGAAGAGCTTGAAGGGGCTCGAGACCCCTTATGAACAACAATGCCAAGCAACTAGAGCTTCCGGGGACTAAGCCACTACCTAAAGACTATACATGGACTAACCCTGGACTCTGACCTCATAGGTAGCAATGAATATTCTAGTAAGATCACCAGTGGAAGGGGAAGCCCTTGGTCCTGCTAAGACTGAACCCCCAGTGAACGTGATTGTTGGGGGGAGGGCGGCAATGGGGGGAGGGTGGGGAGGGGAACACCCATAAAGAAGGGGAGGGGGAGGGGTTAGGGGGATGTTTGCCCGGAAACCAGGAAAGGGAATAACATTCGAAATGTAAATAAGAAATACTCAAGTTAATTAAAAAAAAAAAGAATTTTCTAGAGTACCATTGTGCAGTAGAACTTACTAATGTACTTGGAAATGGCCTGTGTCTGCTGGTCATGATGGGAGCTACTGAGTACAAAATCCTATCAGTCAAGGAAGAATAGTTGAGTATGGAGAGAGTATCTCTCATCACATAAAATTTCATAAACAATAATGTGTTGTCTGGCTATTAATCCTAGAACACTGCTGTGCTTGGAGTTTGCAGCATACCGTCATGTACATTACCTGACTGTCACTGTCACTGCAATGCTATGGAGAGACAAGATAGATATCAAATCCACCTTCTAAAGGAGCATCTTGTAAAACTAGTTACTTATGGTAATTAACTCCATGGCAAAAGGCAATTCAGATTTGTCATTACTAATCTTATTATTAACATCACAACAATAAACAGTTTTTTTTTTAAAAAAAATAGGAGATAGTCTTCAGATTTATATGCATGAGGGTATAACTGTGATATTCTCTCAGGACAATTCAATTTTTCAAAACTGAAATATCAAAATTCATTTTTCCCTAGTTTTAAAATGGAAGTCCTAATAGCCAAAAGCATACACATCAGTTTGAAGGATTTCAGATTGCTATTTGGAGCTGTAAAATATTCTTCCTTCTATTGAGCCAGAAATTTCGTGTAAAAATATCACTTACTCAAACTGTACTTGTTATACAAGACTCCCGCCGCACCCCGTTTTCCTTAAGGTTTCTTCTAAAGTTGCTAGTTTTCTCTTGAAAAGAACAAAATCCTGGACTACATCAAGCCACCTTGGCAAAAAGAACAGAAAGTTTCGTGATGTTAGCAGCAATGAGAGCCTCAGCACACTCGTCTGGGTTTCCCAAGACAGCATCCTTCCCAAACATGAGATGCACCAGGTTTTAAATGCAGAAACGTGAAGTCATGTCGCCTTTAGTTTGCTGAAAGCACTTAAAATAAAGGAGGTTGATAATTTGTTCTCCTTTGTAATATGGCATTCTCTAATGACAGGATGAAAGAATGGGAAAATGGAAACTGGAAATGACCAGGATGACCTAGAAAACTTTGTTACCCAAGATGGGAGGGATAGGGTGGCTTCTGTAATTTGTGAATTAGTCTTAGAGGAAAAGCAAGCCCAAGAAGAGATGGACAGTCTTAGTGAGGAGAGAAAAGAGTTTGAACATAGACGCAACATTAAGGAATTAAATGTGGGAAGTAACATAAAATTTAAGTGAGAGGAGGAGTAAAGAACAAATCCAGGCCTGGCAAGACAGGTTGCTCCGCAAGTATGGGAACCTGAATTTGAATGCCCAGCATGCGCATAAAAAAGACTTGGTAATGCACACTGGTAACCGCTGTCTTTGGCAGGTGAAGACAGGAAGATCTCATTGTCAGAATTTAGCAATCAATATACATAGATAGATAGATAGATAGATAGATAGATAGATAGATAGATAGATAGATAGAGATAGAGATATATAAAATTTATATACTAAGTATATACCTTTTATAAACTTAGGGTTTCATTATAAATGTAGCTTCAGATCTTAATTTTTCATATCTTAATTATGTAGTAAAGTGACAATTACAACAAGAATAGGTTTTTATTAACAATAGATGCCAGAAAATAATGAAGCAACATACTCAAAGCAAAGTATTGCAGAAAAATAAACGGTAAAGTCAAAATTAAATATGCAGCTAAACTGACTTTCAAGAATTAAGTTAGTATAATGACCTATTAAATTAGATTTCCTGTAGACCTTCAACAGTCTTGAAATAATGGTTTTACATAGCGAGGAACTTCTAAGGGGAAAAACACAGCATGTAAAATGCAACAATGAGCACGAACTTAAGGAAATGCTTACACAATTAATTAATGTTTATGAAAACAATAATTTTATGCATTTAAAGATAATTCTAGATATTACGAAAAGCTGCAATTTCAGAACCATGTGTTATAGATAAATATAGCAAACATTTCTTTAAAAAAAATAATTAAACTCTCAAATAGGAATGCCTTTAGGGACCAGAAATGAAAGAAATTGAAACAAGAGCCTAAGAAAGGGGCAGCTGTTTCTGAAGCAGTGGAGGGAAGCAGGGTCTGTTTTCTGAAGCTTTAGTGGTGTGCAAGACAGGATAGGAAACGTTCTTGTAGGTGGAGATGGAGAATTCAAATGTAGAGCTACCCTGGTCTTCGGATGAATGTGTTGTTAGGAAACAAGAAGAAAGATTTTTGTCTATTATGCCAGAGATCCACATAAGGGATGTGGAAATTTCTCACATAACTTTATAATAAAGGATGACATGGCCTGTAACATGTAGACCTTAAATAGACATGGGTCATTCAGAAAAATTAAATGTTTAACTGTTCTGACACCTACATTTTAACATACTTCGTAAGCTCTTATTTGATGTAACCCTATTAAATGTGAGCTAACTATTAAATATCATAAAACATAAAAGACCTTTAATCTAAGAATTGAACAAATAGAAACACTGTACTCCTAAGAACATCAGATAATTGAGACTATGAAGAAAATATGCATGAAGAAGATTCATTCTATACAAAGAGGATCAAAGCAGAAATAAGAGAATGCTATGGGCGCAATGTACAGATATTATATTTAAAAATAAAAGAGCAGATCTCAAAGAATAAAATGAATAAAATTTCAACAAGCAGTTTTAAGAACAGGTTAAACACAACTGAGCACAGAGTTTGTGAACAGAACTATGGCTCTTGGAAAATTAGCCAGAAGACAGAGAAGAAACAAGCGATAAATGGAAAATATACCTAGATGGATTAACATGTGTGAAGGATGTGAAGAGAGCACCCAATAGAGGATATTGGCATCTCTAGGAGTCAAAACAGAGAGGGAATGTGATGAGGATCCAAGTGAGCTGTTGATCAGTACTCTCCAGGGCTGTGCGTATCCCCACTACAGTACAGTCCGTGTACCCCAGCCCAGCAGGCAACGTAAACGTAGAGAAATCCAATAGAATTTAACTACACAAGAATAATATTAAGAAAATTAAAAGTGGAGTTGAAACATCAGACAAAGCATTGTTTGGAGCAGTTGAAGGAAATCTAAGGTTCTTATAGTTGAGCATATTGACTGATTAGTATATGACAAAATAAGTGTCCATCTAAGTGACTAAGGTTAGTTTTAAGAGAGTAGACATGCCTCGTAAATCTCACCTACAGCAGACATTGGAATAAAAAACTAAAGAAAAATATAAAAATTTTAAAAATTATCAAAAGACAGGCTGACAAAAGCACAAAAACATACAATTATAAAAATTTTAGAAATGAATATAAAAATAGCAATTTAACAGTCAAATGTAACAACTCATTAAAATACTGATGTTTCCAATTTGTTCAGAAGAATGTATGCATGTCCGAATGTCTGAATGTCTGAATGTCTGGATGTCTGGATGTCTTAATGTGTGTGTGTGTGTGTGTGTGTGTGTGTGTGTGTGTGTGTGTGTGTATGAATGTATATGGATGTATGGACAGATAGACACCTAGATAAAGAATGAAAAAAAAAACATTGCTACATGCTGATTTAAAAAAACTTTATGAGACCTGAGAACATGGAAATGGCAAAACAGGACAAAGACATGCCGGACTCAAAATTTATAAACGTTAAAACTTCGTACAGGTAAACAGAATCAAACACAATATAGTATATGGCAGAAAACGTTGCCTAAAATCATTGCCTAAATGGAAGAAGTGCCATATGGTCATTACAACTACATATTGGCCAACAGTGAAGAAAACTGGCAGTATCTTTAAACATTTACAGTCATGTTTTCGAGAACATTTAGTCAGAATAAGTTGAAGTGGAGAGTAGAATTTTAGACAGTGTTACTCTTATAGCCAAGGTTGGATTTAGAGTCATGGTCCTCTTGTCTCAGAGAAGAAGCATTTAATGGTGATTATTTAATGCTTGGCAACTGAGCAAGAAGCTTGCCTCAGCCTCCTGAGTGCTGGACTCCATACAACAATCGTGCAGCAAAAACGTGGTACTTGGAAAAACAATCATAGCCATGAAGCGTTTAATTTGAAAAGAAGCAAGACTAAAATCTGAAATAATTACTCAACTGAAAGTTGTTTTTTTTAAGGAATTAAACTTGTAAATTATGCTTGTAAACTTGAACATGGGTGTAATCATTAGCTTGTAATTCCCCTATGCATGTAATCTTAAGAGAATGAAGAATAAAATATATTATACATGCTATAAAAGAGAATTAAATGAAGGCCCAGGCTATGTTCTTTGCAACAGTATGACAAAAGTTACCACATATATCAAGACAAGAATGAGAGATGCTAAGTGGTGGGGGAGAAAAATAGATATTCACTATGCAGACTTTGCTAGAAGTGTTTCAGTGTCGACTGTATCCATTTACATTTTATAATTATGTACAAAGAATTATGTATAAAGAGGTTATTTTTAATATATTATTTTCTATTTAAAATCAACTATAAAGTGTCACAGGGGTCATACTTCAACAATACGTTTCAACTTGAACTCTGGGGAAGAAATTACTCAAATTATATGCATGAACATTTAGTAAGTCTGTGAATCTTTCAGTTACAGATTCAGAGAGAAAGATAGGTACGATACATTCAAACTAGTCAGAAAATAATAAATTTTTGTTTACTGTCAAAGCCACATATGTCTCTCTTTATATACATGTATGTATATGTATATGTATACACATATACATAAATTTTAAATTATCTATTTGGAAAAAATTAAAACCTAAGTTTCTAGATGTAAGTTTGTGCAGTATTCTATAAAGACCCAACATGGGGTGGTTTCTTTCTATTATATATTTTATTTTCTAAATCTATTTATTTTTATTATTTTTTATTTTTGTGATCATAATATAATTGCACTATGTCCGCCTTGTCTTTCTTCAGCCATTCCATTTACCACTCCTTGTTGTCTTTCAAATTCAAAATCTACTCTCAAACAACCTGATGGGAAAATTTATTAAACCGTAAAATTACTCATTCATTGCAAGGATAAATGAGTCACCTTTTGGTGGTGTGCTTGTTATGAACAAGAACTAAATCCCTTCACCCAACTATTCCACCTATGCCACCCTTGCTCCTTCCTGTCACCAGGCCCCATAGCTTAGCATAATTATTCTGAGAACAGTTGTTAAGAAGCTTTGGAAGTCAGACAACTTTCTCACACTGGCTTCTGACTTGAAGTTCACAAAGACATTGAAGACTACAGGATAAAACAGCATCCATACAATGGGAGAGGTGCTTCAGGGTAGGATATGAATAAAGTATCAACTTCTGAGGAAAAGAGAATCATGGCACAAGTAAACTTACAAACGTAGAGATGTTTCTACTCTGCAATCTTTCACATATACCCTGAAGGGTTAAATCAAGAGCTAAAAAGTCATGTCATTGGAAAAACCTACAGTAGAAGAGACTGAAAACAAGTCAATTAATCCAATAAAACTCAACAATAAAGATAGAAAATCCAGAATAGGATATTAATAGTAGGACCACCAAAACATCAGTATCACAATGTCGGTGAAGAGATAACACTTATCTATTATAAGATAGAACCTTGTACTGAACTGAGGAAATATAATAAACCTACATGGCACTTAAAGTAAATTTAAAAGTTAATGAAAATTGGGTAAATGCTTGTGAGTCATGCAAGAGAGTTTATGTTGCATAATTAACCAACAATCACTTATTAAAAGGAATACACATACAAATGCACATAAAAATAAATCACAAAAAGCATGCAACCAAAGAAACCAAAATACAGCAAGCAACCCTTAACCAAAAAAGATGGATAGGGCCATGGTATTTTCTAAAAGTATGCTGGGGATAAACTAAAACCACAGATCTCAACACAGAAGCACATGCCCCTCCCCTCCAGAAGAGGCAAAATCATTAAGTAATACATACCTTTCAACAGGACACGAACTATATATAGCAATGCCTGGCCAAATTGTGAAAATGAACTCCCAACATTAGAAAAGTCCAATATATCTTTTATAGAAACCCAAGAGAGCACATAAAATGAGATAATTTTGATAACATCATTAGAAAGCTAATTTACTAAGTATATACTTAGAATAAGGGATAAGTAAAGTTATTTGTTACCTATATATATCTTTAAAACTACCAGAATAAAATTTGAGAATTGTGAATGTGAACTTGAGTTCATAAGGATTCTCAAATGAGTTTCAAAATATAGAAATCATATTAGAAAAGTGACAAATTTGACCAAGTCAGCATTTAAAACTTCTGTAACAAAATGAAACCTTATTATAAGTAAAATGTGAACTATTGAAGAATGAATCTGCATAATGTAAAACTTGAAAAAGATTAGATGTAGCAAGAGCTCTTATATAAGACACCAAGGAAAAATTAGAAAAACATAAAAAATAAAATGAGAAAAGGGCTCAGATATTCATTTTACAGAAGATATCCAAAGGACAATGGACACAAAAACTAGCAACTATGGAAGTGAAATAAAAACAACAGTCATTAGTGCAGCTTCATCAGTACCAACACTACCATGGTAAAACTGAAGCTCCTCAGTAAAAAATTAGACTTTAGAGGAATCAGAGGAATGTTAATCCAGCAATATGGCTGTTCTTGCAAGGCAAAGACCTAGGTATGTGTGATCCAGCTAGAACATAAACATGCCCTTAGTACACAACGTCAATTCCAAACAATGATGTCTAATTGGGGGAGAGAAAAAGTGACAAACCAGAGGAAGATTTTGACAGAATGAGTCAGAGATAGAATATACTCAACAATCAGCAGAAAAACTGTTTAAGACCAGATCAGGGAAAGTTCAGTCCATTCAGAGAGTTCAGTCAGTTTAGTCAGTCAGTTTGGTCAGTGCTTTGGGAGTCAGTCAGTGCTATGAGTGAGTGGAGTTGAGTACATTCATGCGTTCATGCAGGTCAGGGTAGGGTAGCAGAGACAGTTGAAGCCAGAGAATAAGAAGGAGCCAAAAGATTAGAATAAATTGACAGATTTAGTTTGAGACTAAGCAGAGCAACTCAGTCAGAAGCTGAGAGAAGCCAGTTTGAACTAGTCAGCTTGGAGAGGAGTTCAAGTCAGAACAGCTAAGTTGAACTAGCCAGCTAGAGTTCAGAAAAAAACTAGAAAAGGTGAGCTCCTTCTACAAACCAACTTTTCCTACATTGTTTGGAAGGGGAGTATGAAGGGCAAGACTGTATTCAAGCAAGAGGGAGTAAAGGTGTTGTGTGGTACTTTTGAATTCCAGCTGGGTTACTCACATCTGGGTCTTTTGATGTGATCCCTTGCCAGAGCTGCCATGCTACTGGATTAAAATTCTGTAAATGATTGTGATGGCAGGTCACAATCCTCTGGGGGCAACAGTATTCCTGAGTATGTTGTCCTGGGGTCTATAAGAATACAAGATAAGCAAGCCATGGGGATCAAGCCAGTAAGCAGCACTCTTCCATGGCCTCTGCTTCAACTCCTACCTCCAGATTTCTTCCTTTGTCTCCTATTCTGACTTCCATTCATGAAAGATTATGATGTATAAAATGATTTGAACTTTTACATCCCAATATGCTTTTGGCCATGTGTTTATCATAGTATCAGAAAGCAAACTAGGACACATTGCTATATGTTTTTGTTTTCAGATTATGAGAAATGGACTTACTAAAAAAATGCCATTTTTATCATTGCTTTTATGTAGAGTCCAAGAATTTGATACATTATTATTTTCTATTTTCTTTAATAATAGAAACATTTTTAAATGTCTATATATTTTCAATTGCATTCATTCACACCTATTTTCCTTGTGGAAGGGTGTTAAGTAAAAAAACATCATAAACAACTTAAAGATCCTATAAAGGTCTCCAAAGTTGGTGGAATCTTTTAGCTTTGCATCTTTTAGTTTTGCTAGCAACTGTAATACTACAGCCCATGAAGCATGTGTACACGAGGTCTGATACCAAGTACTCTCTGCATATGATTTCTGTTAACCTGTGCAGCAATACTTTGTTGTAGTCACTTTTATTACCATCATTTTTTAAGTCTGAGTCTGGAAAAAGAATCTCATAGAAATTAAATTCAAAGTCATACTGGCAGCTAGGGTTAGATTGAGATTTCTGCATGATGCCAAGAAAGTAATTCAGTATTCTGTGGCATTTGGCTTTGGTGCAATATTTTGTTATTATCATCATTTCTAAAGTTAATATAACAGGTATTATTAAAATGACTGAGAAATGGATAAGTACATCAACCAATAAGGACCAAATAAATACTTTCCTGATGTCAGTATAGGGCTAGATATTACTTGGGCACACAGAGGATTGTATATTAAAATCCTATTATTTACCAAGTGAATAAGAGTGAATTGTGAAAAACAATTAGGACTTAAATTATGTAAAACTTGGAATCCATCCAGTGGGGATGTAGAGAAAGAAGATCATTGGTCACAGATTACAATACAGAGAGGATATCATGAAGTTACTGAAGTAAACTTGAAGAATAAAGACACTTGAACATGTCTTAGAAACTCATGACTCCCCTGATAAACAGGACAAAATATTTTTTCCCAAGGCAAATGGTATTTAAAACACCAGATAACAAAAACTGAAGCACTAGGCCCACAACATTACTGAATTCACAGTTTTATTTAAATACGGTGGTACACATACATTTAAGTGTTTACGGACTTACCTGAAAACTCCAGAAACTAAACAGTCTTCACATTATCCAAAAAAAAAAAAAAAAGGTGTAAGTTGTTAACTTGACTTCACTTACCCTGCTAGGATGACTCAGGACTCCCAGAAATGATATGAAACAGGGCAGTATAAGGATAGCTACATGGTGTACTGCTTGTACTAGTTTGCCATGAATCAGGAAAAGGAAAATAAAAAGACCTTTGAGTACTCAAGATATTTCTTAGATACACACACACACACACACACACACACACACACACACACACACACACACGCTAGTTAATAGTACTAAATAGTACTATTAATACTAATTAGTATAATATACACACAAGCATACACACATGCATTTGTGAATGTTTGCATGTGTCTCTGTGTATTAATATCTGAGGCAACTGGTCACCCACGTATGTCTCATCTCACTTGTGTTAAATCCATCTAACTCCATCCAAGCTCTCTTAAAGTCAGAATTATCACATGACACTTTGGAACTCCTGTGTTTTCTGTCATTGAAAAAAAAGGAGGGCCACAAAATAGAAACAGAAGGACACTACCCAATTTGTCCTTTGAAGCCACAATTACGCTTATACCTAAACCACACAAAAAGCCTACAAAGAAAGAGAACTTCAGACCAATTTACCTCATGAATATCAATGCAAAAGTACTCAAGAAAATTCTTGCAAACTGAATACAAGAACAAATCACAAATATCATTCACCATGATCAAGTAGACTTCATCCCAGGGATGCAGGGATGGTTCAATATACAGAAATCCATCAACGTAATCCTCTGTATAAACAAACTCAAAGAAAAAAAACCAGGTGACCATCTCATTAGATGTTGAGAAAGCAGTTGACAAAATTCAACAACCCTTCAAGATAAAAGTCCTTGGAAAGATCAGGAATTCAAGGTCCATACATAAGCATAGTAAAAGCAATATACAACAAACCAGTAGCCAACATCAAACTAAATAGAGAAAAACTTGAAGCAATCACACTAAAATCAGGGACTAGACAAAGCTGCCCACTCTCTCCCAACTTATTCAATATAGTACTAGCCAGAGCAACTAAACAAAAAAAAAGAGGTCAAAGGAATACAAATTTGAAAGGAAGAAATCAAAATATCACTATTTGCAGACAATATGATAGTATACTTAAGTGACCCCAAAAATTCCACCAGAGAACTACTAAACCTGATAAACAAGTTTAGCAAAGTGGCTGGACACAAAATTAACTCAAACAAATCAGTAGGCTTCCTCTACTCAAAGGATAAACAGGCTGAGAAAGAAATTAGGGAAGCAACACCTTTCACTATAGTCACAAGTAATACCTTGGTGTGACTCTATCCAAACAAATGAAAGATCTGTATGATAAGAACTTTAAGTCTCTAAAGAAAGAAATTGAAGAAGATCTCAGAAAATGGAAAGATCTCCCATGCTCATGGATTGGCAGGATTAATATAGTAAAAATGGCCATCTTGCCAAAAGCAATCTACACATTCAATGCAATTCCCATCAAAATTCCTGCTCAATTCTTCATAGAGATAGATAAAGTAATTTGCAAATTCATTTGGAATAACAAAAAAACCCAGGATAGCAAAAACTATCCTCAACAATAAAAGAACTTCTGGGGAGAATCACCATCCCTGACCTCAAGTTGTATTACAGAGCAATCATGATAAAAAACTACATGGTATTGGTACAGAGACAGCCAGGTAGGTCAATGGAATAGAATTGAAGACCCAGAAATGAACACACAAACTATGATCACTTGATATTTGACAAAGGAGCTAAAACCATCTAGTGAATAAAAGACAGCATTTTCAACAAATGGTGCAGGTTCAACTGGAGGTCAGCATGTAGAAGGATGCAAATTGATCCATTCTTATCTCCTTGTACAAAACTCAAGTCCAAGTGGATCAAAGACATCCACATAAAACCAGATATACTGAGACTAATAGAGAAAAGTGAGGAAGAGCATAGAACACATGGACACAGGGGAAAATTTCCTGAACAGAGCACCAATCGTTATGCTCTTAGATCAAAAATCGATAAATGGGACCTCATAAAATTGCAAATCTTCTGTAAGGTGAAGAATACTGTCAATAGAACAGAACAACAACCAACAGCTAGGAAAAAATCTTTACCAACCCCACATCCAATAGAGGCCTGATATCCAATATATACAAAAACTCAAGAAGTTACACTCCAGAGAACCAAATAATCCTATTAAAAATAGGGTACAGAGCTAAACAAAGAATTCTGAACTGAGGAATTTCAAATGGCCAAGAAGCACCTAAAGAAATGTTCAACATCCTTAGTCATCAGGGAAATACAAATCAAAACATCCCTGAGATTCCACCTCACACCAGTCAGAATGGCCAGCATCAAAATCTCAGGTGATGGCAGATGCTGGCAAGGATGTGGAGAAATAGGAACATTCCTCTATTGTTGATAGGATTGCAAGCTGGTACAACCACTCTGAAAGTCAGTCTGGAGGTTCCTCAGAAAATTGGACATTGCACTACCTGTGAACCCAGCTATACCACTCCTGGGCATATACCTAAATGATGCTCCAACCTTTAACAAAGACACATGCTCCACTATGTTCATAGCAGCCTTATTTATAATAGCCAGAAGCTGGAAAGAACCCAGATGCCCTTCAACAGAGGAATGGATACAGGAAATGTGGTACATCTACACAATGGAGTACTACTCAGCTATCAAAAACAATGACCATGAAATTTTTAGGCAAATGGATAGAAGAAGAAAATATCATCCTGAGTGAGGTAACCCAGTTACAAAATAGCACACATAGTATGCACTCACTGATAAGTGGATATTAGTCCAAAAGTTTGAAATATCTGAGAAACAATTCTCAGACCATATTCAGCTCAAGAAGAAGAAACACCAAAATGTGGATGTTCCAGTCCTTCTTAGAAGGGGGAGCAAAATACTCATAGGAGGAAATACAAGGCCAAAGAGCAGAGACTGAAGGAAAGGCCATCCAGAGACTGCCCCGCTTGGGGATCCATCCTATATGCAGCCACCAAACCCAGTCACTAATGCTGATGCCAAGAAGTGCTTGCTGACAGGAACCTGATATGGGTGTCTCCTGAGAGGCTCTGCCAGAGTCCTAGTGTTACAGATGAGGATGCTTGCAGCTAACCATCATACTGAACACAGGGACCCCAGTGGAGGAGTTAGAGAAAGGAATGAAGGAGCTGAAGGGTTTTTGGAACCCCATGGGAAGAACGACAATATCAACCAACTAGACCTCCCAGAGCTCCCAAGGACTAAACAGTCAACCAAAGAGTATACATGGAGGGACCCCATGGCTCCAGGTGCAAATGTAGCAGAGGATGGTATTATCTGGGCATCAATAGGAGAAGCCTTTGATCCTGTGAAGGCTTGTTTCCCCACTGTAGGGGAATGCCAGAGTGTTGAGGTGTGAGGGGGGGCGGGGGGGGTAGGAGTAGGAGCATCTTCAAAGAAGGGTGAGGAGGGGTAGGAAAGGAGGGAAAGGGGATAACATTTGAAATGTAAATACATAAATTATCCAATAAAAAGAAACTACTTATCTTAATTTTTTTTAAAAAGAGGGATTTGAGTGGTGTAGACAAACTTATTTGTCAACTGCATGGCATCTCTTGATGTGAGACTTGCTTATATTAATCTGGTTGGTTTCCAACTGTATTTCAAGCCATTTTACTAATCTTGAGAATGCCAGTGAATGTTACGTTGACTTGTATTTTCTTTTTCGTTGTTCTTGTAATTGAGGTTCAACATATTTTTCAAGGTTTTCTTTTTTCATTGATTACATCTATTTCAAACACCCTATTAAATAACTTAGGAAGGAATTTTACATCCCATCATCAGTTAACCATGAGTTCGAGTTTTCAGAACAGCAATGCAAGAAGGACAAACACATGGGCTGCAAGAAGCTTTCTGCATAAGCAGGAGATAAAGGAACAGGGAGGCAAGGAAGTTACACTAGACTCCAGAGGCAGACACAGGGCAGTGACTGATCTGCCAGTCATGTGATCACTTCATTAGCATACCACAACAAGTACAGGGACAATCATCAGAGACTGATCCATGTCTCCTCAGAATCTGTTGTGAAAGGACTTGTTGAATGGCTGAAATAGAATGGAAAGAAAATTTGATCAAATTTTAAATAATTTTCCCTGTTCTTTTTAATAATTAATATGACTAGTTATATATTGCCATAAAATTTAAAAGCAAATCCATAGATTTTACTGCAATTAAATTGTCAACACAAAAATATTGTTATTGGCAAACATTTGGTTTGTACAGCTGTCTCCCATTTATGTATAGGACATGGGCTCCAAGACCTCCAGTTACTAAACTAACTAATGCACAGGTATCTCATATAAATGAAACAGTATTTGCATATAATTTACATCTCCCACATGTTTTATCACCTCTGGATTACTTATACTACGCAATATAATGAGCATGCTATGGAAATAAGGGTTATGCTGCAATGTGGAGAGGGTGTGGAAATGGGGGAACCTCTCACAGGGTGTCCCATTCCTCTCTTCATTCATGCACATTCGAACAATGCTCTGGGTCAAGCAAGGGAAAGTTTACATTTTTGAACTCTTTGGAATTTTTGCTTATGATCCTTGATTGCCTGAATCCATATAAGCGGAGCTTGTACACAGAGGTCTTATTTCATCTATTTCTGAGTCTAGACTGAAGGTTACATATTCCTGCTCCCATTTCCCATCAGGAACATTGCTGCCTTCTCTCTGTAATGAAACATTGGAAAACCCATTCCTAAATGCTAATGGTTTTTAGGTGCTGAATTATTTTCCCTGAGTCTCCGCCTTCTGTTTCGGATCCTAGCTCCTCACGGCTGCGCATTTCACTTCTCACACACATTCCATTTCAGACGCACTGAAGAATCATAATCAAACAGCACCACTCTTCCTACCCTGGAAATGTTGATGGTTTAATCCAGATTAACAATGGCCATATTACTCTACAGCTCATCGGAGAAATAAAGCAGGTGTTTTATATGTATTTTCTACAATATCATTTTTATTAAAAATGTGTGATTAAACTTGAGAAAAACCTGAGAGAATTATGAATTACATTTCAAAAAATAAAGAGGAGCATAAGCTCGTAGCTCATCAGCAATCTCATAATCCTATACTGAGATTTGTGAAATTAAGGTGTATTCAGGAAAACACCCTGTCCTTTAGTTTCTCATTCAAGGGAGTTTGTGCAGCATATGACGGAAGCACATCAGTTCACTCTAGATTTCTTCCCACTGATGCTTTTAATACGTTAGTGACTGTCCTGAGTACAGCTGACTTTGTTCAGAAAATACCTTCCACTGTGCTACCCTCTAAATCAGGTGATATTAGAATCAAAAGGAAAACTGATTGGTTAATAAATCAGTCATTAGGAAATTTGTTAGGACTCACTTCGGGTGTGGTGACTCAAATCTGTGACCCTGGAATTCAAGAGAAGGCTACTCTGGTCTTCACAGTGACAGCCTCACAAATGGGGGAGAGAGAGAGAGAGAGAGAGAGAGAGAGAGAGAGAGAGAGAGATGAGGGAGGGAAGGGAGGGAAGAAGGAAGGAAGGAAGGAAGGAAGGAAGGAAAAAGAAATATAGAAAGATAGGAAGATGGGGAAAAAAGGAAAAAGAAAAAACTGAAAAGCAGAAAACAAATTAATCAATAAAGCAAAAACTAGTTAAATGTTTATAAGCAAAAAGGATTTTCTAAATATATTCCTTATAGAATACATAATGATTTACAGACAAGTTACAGAGGAAAAAAAATCAGATATTAAAACCAAACTGTAATGAAAAAGGCATAGAGTTTATGACATCATTGCAGAAAGGAAAAGAACTTCCCAGAACGGAGGTGTGAGTCCCAAAGGAGAGTGCTGGCAGGTTTAACTCCCTGGTGCCAAGAGCTTCTGCTTGCTCTCAAAACTCAAAGCAAACTGATCAAGCTCATAGCTAGCCAGGTATTTTTTGCAACAGAAATGTAAGAGTAAGCTTAAGTGTCCATCATATAAACAATGGCAATCTATCCGGCTAATGGAATATTGTAGACAGTACTATTTGTAATAAAAATCATATATGTTTTAATGAGGCAGTGTTGTATAAAAACCAGGATATGCCAAATATGAGTGCTAACACCAAATCCTGTTTGCAAATATTTAATTTAATAAATTTAAAATTTCCTGTTATGTGATAGGAAATTTTAGTTTTTGTATCTCTTCCAACTTCTGGTTAAGGAGTTTTCTGTCAAGAGGATCTTTCTGTTGTTTAGATTACTCTGTGTGTGTGTGTGTGTGTGTGTGTGTGTGTGTGTGTTTGCACGCCCGTGTGCGTGCATTTCTTAATGAAATCCCTCACGTTTTAAAACTCAAATTTGAAACTCCTCAAAGTTTCTGAATCAAGTATTCAGATCAAAGAGTCAATGACAGATGGTTTAGACATCAGAAAACACAAAGACCAGTCTTCAGAATTCTATTTACAGTTCTAACGGAAACTTGCTTTCACTTACTTGTCGTTACACACTTTTTCATTTTAACTTCCTAAATATTTTAATTCCTTAATTGCTTTGCAGCTTCTCAGGTGTTCATCAAACCTACCTTTCACTGTGTGGTCCTAAACATACTGCTAAGCTGTGCACTGAACCACAAGCTACCACCTCCCAGTCCTCTTCGAACCCCCATTTTAGGCCAGGGTCACAGAATGTGTCTTGAGATGGCTTCGCACATCGAAACACACAGAGATGACTTCCCATGTGAGGTGAGCCACTAAACAAACACACAGCAGCAGCAAAGGACAGCCGGAGGATAAGAGGAACACATCCTAGAAAGAGCACAAAGCAGTCTAATTTCTTCTTATTGTGGTATTCAATCATTTCTCATTCTCAAGGAGAAATTTGTTATTTTGCCTAATTAAGCCTTATTATAGTCAGTTGCATTTGTAATTATGTGTTTCTTCGCGTGAGCCCTGCTCTCCTCTCTCTCTTCCTCTCTCCCCTCTCCCTCTCTCTCTTCCTCTCCTCCTCTCCCCCCACTCTATGTATTTATAATTTTGTAATAGAGGATTAGATCCTTTTATTTTCCCTTCTCTTGTTTTTCATATACAGACATATCAGCATACACATATGCATTTATCTAAACTATTTCACTTTGGAGGAGAGGTGTTTGCTATGTGAGTTTTTTGTTTGTTTTTAGCCACAACAGATCACAACCAAATCACAATTTCCTAGATTTTCACTTTGTCCCAAGCATTTTGCAACTTCTTTATCATTTTGGTTCTGCTACATGTTTTATTGTCTAGGTAAAACTTTTCTTTCTTTTTCCAACTTGCTTCAGGTTAATTTGCTGAGTATTTCTTTCTTGATTTTTTTAAAAATATTGATATTCATGATAGGACATAAGTGGTAAAAATCCAGATAATTTGATTTATTTTACACTTGAAGTCAGAGAACTATTTCTCATTTTCTTGTTTTTATCATTTTTATTATATCAATTTTTTCACAAATTATATTTTGATCATATTCTTTCCTCTTCCAATTATTTCTAGATCTCTTCCCTATCTCTTTACCCATCAAAGGTCATGTTCTCTCTTTCTCTCCCTCCTTCTCTCTCTCAAAAAAATTGAAACAAATTAAAACAACCCAAAGGGTATTTTTTAAAAGGCAAAACAGAAAGCACACACACACACACACACACACACACACAATTTTCTGCTACTCCTGGGTGTAGGGCCTATTCTGGAGTGTGGTTGATATACTCAGGTATACTCCACTGGAGAAAACTAATTTCTCTTTTCTAGCAGTTTTCAATTGAGACTAGCTTCTTGGCTAGGGTGAGAATCTGTATATTTCCATTTCTCTACGCTGGGATTATGTCTGATTTGAACTTCAGTAGATCTTGTGTGTGCTGTCGCACAGTCTCTATGAGTTCACACATGCATCAATCCTGTTGTATCTAGATGGTGCTGCTTCCTTGAAATCTTCTATCACCTTAGGCCCTTACAATTTTTTTTGCCTCCTCTTCTGCATAGATCCCTGTAGAGTTTGATGAAAAGCATCACTTCACTCAGTCACATACATGACTGAGTATTCCAGAGTCTCTCCATGTCTTCTCATTCTCAGTTGTCAGTCTCTATTAATTACCATCTACTGCAAGGAACAGTTCCTCTAATGAGGGTTGAGAAAAGCATTGATCTAATGGTATAACAATGTTATTAAAGTCATTTATGCTATGTTCATTTAGCAGAATAATAGTAGTATGTTTATTAGGGGGGCTCATGACCTATCTAGTATCGAGTTCTTGGCCATCTTAGCAGTGCTGTGGATGACACCATTTCATGTACCACTATTGCACACACACACACACACACACACACACACACACACACACACACACATATATATATATATATATATATATATATATATATATATATTACAGGCAGGTAGTTGTTGCAGATCTCAGGGTTCATAGCTGGGAAACACTGATGATTCCTTTTTCCTCTGGTAGTACACATAGTACTTCTATAACATGAATGTTTGAATGTTAGCCAATACAGGTAAGCTTCTAGTTGGGCACCAGGTCATTTTCTCCATACATGGTAACATAAGTAAGTAGTGTCTTCAGCAATGGAGACTTATTGTCATGTTATAGAAGGTAACCAATATCCTTGGCAATAGACTGTGTTTGCTGGAGGTGAGGTCTGAAATGCAATGAGTGTTGAAAATGAAACATTCTTGGCACTCGAGGTGTAAGATGGTGGAATAAGATGTCCACTTGTAGCATTGTCTCCCCCATTATATGCTGACTCCAAATAACTTTAAATTCTTTTCATATATGTATATACCTTAGGAAGTTTGTACAATAGTAGGTTTCCATGTGGCCTTTTAAAAAACTTTTAGTGTTAGTCGTCTCTCTCCATAATCCTTCTTTTACCCTACTTTTGTATTCCCCTCCTCCAATTTTAACTTCCATTTTATCTATTTATAACACTATATTTTATTTCTTCGTCATTGAAAGCATCTCTTCTCCCACCCTAGTCCCTTACGAGTTACTTAAAATGTATCATTATTCTAAGAAACACTTACACATAAAGCTTAAAAGTTAACATTCATATTAAAAATATTCAATATTTGTCCTATTGGCTCTGGGTTGCCTCACTAAGAATGATTATTTTTAGTTCCATATGTTTAACTGCAAATGTCACAATTTCATTTTCCTGAACAGTTTAATAATATTCCACTGTATAAATGCTCCCCATTGTCATTATCAATTCATCAGTTAATAAGAGTTCTTATTGAGTAGTGTTTACCAATTCCTGATATTTTTGTTGTGGTGGAGTTTTTTTTTTTTTGGTTGTTGTTTTTGTTGTTGTCATCTTTTTTTTATTGTTTGTGGAAGTTTTAGCGTGGTTAACCTCTTCAGAGTGAAGTTTTCCTTTGAGCACCTTCTGAAGAGCTGGTTTGATTGACAAAAATTGCTTTTTTTTTTTTTTTTTTTTCATAAAATGTTTTTCTTTCACCACTTACTGTGATTGATAGTTTTGCTGGGTATAGTAGTCTGGGTTGGCATCTGTGGTCTCTCAGAGTTTGTAAAACATCCATCCAGGCTCTTCCAGGTTTCAGAGTCTCCACTGAAGAATCAGGTGTTCTTCTGTTGTAAAAGAGCCTATGTTTACATGCCACTCATTCTTTTCCCCTTGAAGCTCTTAATATCCCTTTTGCTCTGAACATTTAGTACTTTGATTTTTATGTGTCCTGGGACGTTTCCCTTCTGGTCCTGTCTTTTTGATATTCTGGGTGCATTTTAGACTTTGATAGGGATCTTTTCCTTTAGACAGGAAATTTTTCTACTATGATTTTGTTAAAAAATATTTTCCATGCTGTTGACCAGGTTTCTTCTCTTTCTACTTTCCCTATAATTTGTAAGTCTGGCCTTTTTATAGTTTTTCAAATTTCCTAGATATTTTGTGCTTGAAGTTTTGTTTTAGATTTAATATCTTCTTTGACCAAACTATTTCTTCTAGTTTGTCTTCAAGACCCGAAAGCTCTCTTCTGCTTTATTCATTCTATTGGCAAGGCTTACCTCTGAGCTTTTCATTTAAATTCCTGAGTTTTTTATTTTTAAGTTAATTTTTGTTTGACTTTTTTTAGTGATTCTATTTTTCTGTTAAATTCTACTTTCATACATTGAATTGCTTTTATTATTTCACTCAACTGCTTCTGTTTTCACAGACATCATTAGGCATTTTCCATACCCTCTTTAAACTCCTTGAACAAATTCATAATTGCTATTTTAATTTCCATGTTTTGTGCTTGGGTTAAATTGCTTTTTCAGAGCCTATGAGGTTGCTGGTTTCTGCAGGGGTCATATTATCTTTTTTTAGTCATGTTTGTGGGTTGTTACCTGAAGTTTGGTTTTTCTTTGGTGTAGATATTGGTATTGCCTTTGTTGCTGGGTACTACATTCTTTGGTTGCTGTTTCTGCAGTCTGGGCCCTAGACAAATATGGAGACTGAGGGGTGCCTAATTGATAGAGAGTATTTTTGAGTTCCTGCCATGTGTAGTGGCTGAGGGATCATTGAGTCATAGTCAAGTGGCAGCTGTGGGTAGAGAGTGGTTCTATGGTTGGTGGGAAGTCATAAAGCAGTGGTGGTTGTCCTAAAGAGGGGGCGGTAAAGAAACCATAGAACTCTTTTAAAAGTCATTTTTTTTTGGTTTTCTATTTCACCTTCCTACCTACACACATATGTACACATAAACATAAAGATCAATTTTTGCTTCTTTGTACTTTTCCTCTGAGATTCTTCTCACTGTAGCTGATCTCTTTCCTTGTTTCTGTATATCTTAACAAGGTTTCTGAAGAAAAAAAACTTTATTTCTTACACTTTTTTCAATGCTAGATTATTACTGAAGTAAACGATCGATAAAATACCATTCTGCTATGTTGTAATGTTTTTGTTTGCTTGGTCTTTTGTCTTTCTGAGACAGGATCTCATTCTGTAACCTGTGTTGGCTTAGAACTTAGCATTTAGTCCAGACTAAACTCACAGCAATCCTAACTTTGCTTCTTATCTACTGAAGTTACAGGTGTGAACAACTACTGCTGCTTTTTTTCTTTTCATAATTCTTAAGACATACAGAGATAATATAAGTTTGCACTGCTAGTGAATCTTACAATATGAAGTATTAATACTGTTCCTTTTCTTTAAAGTGCATTTAGGACTTTGTGTCATACTTTGTAACCAGTGTTAAGCATTTGTTTTCTTTATCTAAAACTCAATTTTCATGCATGACCACATGCAGAGATTTTAGTCCTTTGAATTTTTTGGACATTTGAAAATGTATGAAACCCCTGTAAGGGGCATATTAGCATATACCCAAAAAGTTAGACTCAAATACTATTTAACTGCTCTATTTTCCATTATGGGTCTGTCAGCAAGAACATGTTGCCCTATAGTACATGACAAGGGAAAACGCCAGTAACATTGTTTTTCATAGACAGAAAAAATACCAAAGAAGCAATTTCTTAGCTAAAATGTCACCTGTTAGATGTATAGGGCTCACTGTATTTTGTTGCCCTGGTAACGGCTGGTGTAAAATGACTCCTTTGCACTGCTCCATCAGAGTGATTGCATCCTGTTTTTTCCATCATTTTACAAGAGGCTGTTTTCATTCTCCCTTCCTGACCATATTAAGTGTAAAGAGATTGAATTACTGTGCTGTGCCCTCTCCATTCGATGTGGATTTAAAAGTTGATATTGATGTACTGAGAACCCTGTGCTTCTTCAAGAAAAAAAAAGCTACAAATTATAATGAATTTGACTTTTATGTATCGACCATTCAAGAGTTGAAGTAGGGTTTCAGCACCCAAGGGATAGACAGGGCCCGATCAGCATTTTTCATTCGAACGAATCCAATTGATAAAGCAATATACTTGGTGTCACTTCGCTTGATCTTCAAGTTTAACAATAGTCATGCTAAAAGTAGATACATTACTCCATAAATTTTGCTCATAAAAAAATGTGCTAGCCATAGCTTTCTATAGCTGCACTTCTTCCAACTTTTAACTGAGCAGGGCAGAAAGGAAGCTCATTCCAAAATCGTGCCAAGGCTTTGCAAGAACCTATGTGGGCAGGGAACACTCAGGTGCCACCTTGCTTCCCTGCCCACAACCAGCCATTACAGGGTCTTTCTTCTGAAACTGGCCCTTGCTCTCTTCTGGGTGGAAAATTATCCTCCCAAGTGGCACACTGCTTTCCAATTACCAAACTGTTTTACTGTGTTTTACCAAACAACTTAAGGCCTCAAAAACTCATTTGTTTGAAATATTCGCTTATCCCAAGGAGTGCTCCTTTTTATCTGGTTTCTAGACAGGGTTTGTTAGTCTAGCCCTGACTGTCCTGAAACTTACTCTGTAGACCAGGCTAGCCTTGAAGTCAAACTCAGGGCTTTACCAGTCTCTACCTTCCAAGTGTTGGGATTAAAGGCATGCACCACCATGCCCACTGGAAGTGATTATTTTTTAAAGCAAAGGTTTTTGTTAATGTGCTTGGGTAATTTAAATGTTGATCATTGCTACAAAGTGCTTCCCATCCTGTGACATTCTTTAAAAACCTTGGAATCACATAGAAAAAAATAAGTGAGAGTTTGCAGAAGAGATAAAGATAGGAGAGGATATGTCACAGGATTTGAGAAACTCTCCCTTCCTCTGGCTAGGTTGATGGCAGTAGGTAATCCACTTTGCTTCATTAGCATTTATGTCTTGAGAAAAATCTCTCCAGTTAATTGCTTTCCCTGAACATCGGCTCCCTCTCAGATTTTTGTAAAGGCTATTGTGAAAGTCCTACTGCTTGGTCACAGCATGGAGAGGCATAAAATTCTGCCCACATGGCCAATTTGGTTAATTGTGTATTTAGACATTTTTAAATGACTTCAAACATGATGATCAATGATCATTGCCCTTTATCAGTGAAACACTGCAAACATTTAAATAGCTAACTAATGACCTTTTTATTGTTTGATGATTCTTAATATGTATACAACAGGAAACTGGTATTGATTTACTCTGTCACTCTTCTCTGGAAAGCTGACTATCAAAGGCTCTTTGTTTTCTCTCTCACTCTCTTGCTCTCTTGTTTCTCTCTCCTCCTTTCTGCCTCTCCCTCCTCTCTTCCTCACAGCCTTGTGCTTTCCATTGTATTCTCTCTGTTATCTCCTTTCAGATTCTCTCTATCCCACAGAATCATTGATGTAAAGTATCTGTATCCCCAAAATCCCTTCTACTAAAACCTCAACTTCTAAACATGCAATCTTTATAGAACTCTTCTTACTCCTGCATGCATGTGGTCTCTGTCCCTATGACTCTGACATTTCATGGCTCCCTTAACACTGTGGCACCTAGAGCAGAAGCAACAGGGACCAGTGAAAACTCGTGAGCACTGACAATTAGCAGCCTACCTCAGACCTATAATATCGGATTGTGTGGCAACAGCCCTGTGATCTGCTTGACAAGTCCCCTACTTGAATCGAGGTTGTCCCGCAGTACACACGTGACATCCATTTCCAGGAGGAAATCCAACTGATTTCAAGTGACAGTGCTGTAGTAAGTGCTGGGGTCACATGAGTGCTCTCTCCCAAAAGTGTACTTGTTCTTACGCCTCTTAAAGAGTTTGGGGAACGAATGCCTTGAAGTAGTTTTGAGAGAGAAAGCAGCCAAGCAATGAGCTTGAGTGAGCAGAGGTCACATCCTTCTGGGTCATAGTCCAGAGAGTGGAGTCCAATTCCTACCTGCCCCTAGCATTATGTTCTCTGATAACATGTGAAGAAGGCCAGTTTTATCATTTTTAATGGAAATAAATCTACTCAAGTCACAGGAGCATCAAAAGAAATCATACGGAAGCTGAGGACAGGCCATTCTCTAATTTTCTACATTATGAAAAGGGGCAAATACAAGAGGATACTATGAATAGTATCAACTTTGTCTTTAACAAGAGCTTTGAGGGGAGTAGAAAACAATCATACACTGACAAGGAATGCAGTATTGTTCTTTATATGTTCCTGAAGAAATCTGGGACTTTTAGGAAAGAGATCTTTTTGCTTTCTCTCTCTGTCTTTTCTCCTGTTTCTGCCCTGGCCTCCCTTCATAAATAGCTCAGCACATAATACCACCTGCTTGGAAGATGGCAAAAAAAGAGCATCTCTCATTTTGTGCTCAATCATAGAACCAGTCCTTCACCCATATTTTAAGAGAGATGAGAGAGCTGCCAGGTGTCAGTGCCTTGTAAATACACTTCCTTTGCAGGAGGATTCCAGGCCATGGAAGAACTGGCAGCTATGGGTAGCTTTCTGGAACATGTCGTTGCTTTGTGGGTTGGAGTAATTGAGTGAGAGGTGTGGGGGCAATTACTATAGTGAGTTCCAATAAATATACACACAGAGAGAAGAACACCCCTCCCCAGTCTTCTCATTCACACATTTTAGGGACTGAAATATTTGGAGGGGTCCTGCTCAATACAAATAACTCAAGCTATGTATCCCATTCAAGTTTTTTTCCTATAATCTCATCTAAACATTTAAAAACAGCAAATGCAATTAATTTCACTAACTTATCTTATTTACCCAATTGACCTGCAATATTAAGAAGTCAAGTTGTAATTGACCTAAACGTCTTGTTATCTATCTTTTTTCCAAAGTAAACCTTTGGAATCTGGTGTATATCTTCTACTGACAGTCACATGTGACTAATGGAATGCCTAATTCACCAGAGAAGATTCAGAAAAATCTTAATTTTAGAATGCAGGCTAGCAAGCCTGTCTGACAGAAAGTCAACGCACTTAAGACTGTGCTGGTGAAGCACCTTCTGCTGTGGTGAGCCCTTCCCTTCCTGATGTCTGCCTGCACACAGGCACATCTCCTGTTGTGGTGAGACAGTCCCTGAAACAAACATGTCTTCTCCCTCCTCCTTTTAGAGACTTTAGCTTCTGTCCATCTTGGTAGGAGGCAGGATAAGGGTGGGGGGAATCTCCTTTGCTTCCTGAACTTGGGGGAGGGGGAGGGCTATTCTTATCAGACAGAAACAGCTGAAAATCTCCCTTGTAAGGGAGGCTTCAAGTCCCGTCTACTTTCCAGTTTTGTGATCCCCTTGAGGTACGCAAGGACTGGAAAGAGATGAAGGCCTGAAAAGTCTTCAGCCCACATGCCCACCTCACGCCTGGTCTTTGGAGGAACAGAAAGCCCTGACTCAGTGGTATCTGAACCCTTTGGCCTTTATATACGTGAAAAGCACTCATGTTTCAAAAAAAGAAATGGATTTCTTCAGGTAAGCACACTAAAATTAAAAATAATTAAAACCAAGTACCTGAGAACCACCAAAAACTTTATGATCTCTTATAATTAGTATGTATTAAGACTGAACCCCCAGTGAACGTGACTGTTGGGGGGAGGGTGGTAATGGGGGGAGGATGGGAAGGGGAACACCCATATAAAAGGGGAGTGGGATGGGTTAGGGGTATGTTGGCCCGGAAACCGGGAAGGGGAATAACAATCGAAATGTAAATAAGAAATACTCAAGTTAATAAAGATAAAAAATTAGTATGTATTAATTTTGCATAAAAATAACTGTTCTCTGGCCTGGGCAATGCTCACCCTTAGATATATATTACTTTTGTCAGCAGATTTTTCTTGGGGGCAAGAATTTATCTGCATGGGTAGACTTTCTATAACACCACTCCACCCCAGTCCTCTTCATCACAAGCCTGTGTCCAGTAAACACCTCTTTAACCTCCCTGGCCTTCAGTTCTATCTGGTTCTCAGTCCTCATCTCTTGTCTTCATATGCATATGCAGCTCTCCTTACCAGAGCAGGCCTAACTTATCCTAGCTGATTTGATGTAACTGGATAAAATTATTGTGCGCTGAGACTGTAAATACTCCTTCTCATTCCTAGCCTGGAAAGGCTGGAGAGCCATTACATTGTAATTGGGTAATTTCTTTTTTAGATATCCAGAGGCATCAAAGGCTGTGTGATGCAGGATGTCTGGTGCCAGCTGGTGTTAAAATGTTGTCAATTCTGAGCGGACCCAGGACTTAATTCATGGATGGAATCTTTTAGGATTTAAAGCACTTTTACTTAACTTGTTTTGAAACTGGAGATCTGATTCCATTATTCCAATCTATTTGAAGAAGAAAATATTTGGTCTGCAAGGTCTCTTTTGTTTCCATTTTCTCTCTTTCTTTCTTTCTTTCTCTCTGTCTTTCTTTCTTTCTTTCCTTTTTATTTCTCTCCCTGCTTTATGCACATTGCACTTTTGGAAATTTCAGCAAATTGCAAAGCCATGTGTTTATGCAGCAAATGGCTTTGTTCTAGTTCATTTGCAGCTTACAAAATGTGTTTAGACGGAGATGTACATAAAGACACGCGCACATCAGCACACACACCTTACAGCTCAAAGAAAAGAGGTCAGTTCCTGGAGTTCATAAATTCTACCAATTAATTGGGCCGGGTGCCGCGGCTGTCATTGTACAGAAGACCAATAAAAGAAAATGAAGCCAGGAGATTCATTTCAGAATAAAAGTAGGGATGTAAAAATGTAAGGGAGGCAATCTTTTGCCCCAAGCATTATGTGCCAATCCAAAACAGAAGGAAAGGAATAAAAGCACTGTGGCAGGGAGGAGAGGGAGGTAGACAGAGGTAGGAAATAGCAGTGGGTGCTGTTCTCCCCACTACAGAATCTGCGCAGCAAATTGCTGTGCTTTAAGGAGAAGTAGCAATCAGCAGCGATTGAAATATCCCTGAATGCAGCTATAATGATGTTCCTCTTCTCCCTCTTGTGTCTGGCACGATAAGCCATCATCAGAAATGTGCACCATCATGCAGGGTACATTTTCTAAAGACAAGAACCCCCCTGCATATGATTCCAAGCCTGAGAGCAATCTGCGTGCCCTAGGTGCAGACACGGGGCCAGCTTCACCAGCGTGCAGCCTGCCCAATCACACAGAGGCCTCCTGGTACAAAGACCACATGCTTCATTAAAGGCCACAGTGTTGTCAACTTGAAATTAAAACTCCTCATAATTATGAACAAGGAGGTGTGGGTTTCATCTTGCTGTAGACCTTGTTAATATCAGAGGCATAAAATACAGCTATTTAAAATGTCGGCAACTGAAAGGTTCACGTACAGCTTTCCTGTTCAGGTAATCAGGAACACGGAGAATAAAACAGTAAAGTAGAACATTCTCACATGTCACGGGGGAACTCACCTCTTGTCATTTGCTAGTTACTAAATTGCAACAATTGCCAAAAAGCAGCCTGCTGCCCTGAATCCCAGCTCTACATCCACAATCTACTAAGGCAGTTCTTGGGGTTTTTTATTAATTAACTCCAGTTACAGAGCACCCAAGTCACATCACATCAAAAGGTATTTGACATGAGAAGACATAAGACGATCTGGTAGAAAGCAGAATTATATGAAAAGTATCTCATGTGTATACTGCTGCGAGCTTGTTGGGGAGAAAAGACAGGATCAAAGAGGACACCATAACAAAATAATGCATTGAATCATACGTGATTGTGTTTCTCTGGATCTTTCTCCCTGGCAATGAGCATAGTACAGACCTGATTAAGACATTTCTTTTCAGGTTCTCAGTGCAAGAGTCTTGGGTGAGAGTGTGTCTTGAGTAATTCTCTTATGCCATGGGGAGATGGGTCCAGCTCTGAAAGCTACAAAAGCTTGTCCATGTTTCTATCATGTGTACCAAGGAAAAGACATGAAGGACGATTGGCTCTTCTAAAGAGTCACATGCACACACAGAGAAGTCTCTATTGCCCATGTCTGCTGGCTCAGTCATTGTCAGGTTTCATAAAATCAAGGATCCGGAATCCTATTATGATTCACTGCAAGGAAGAGGCCCTAGAAATCTCTGGATTCCAGGAATGGTCCCGCCATCCTGGTGTCATAGTAGGGTCAAAAAGACTCTGTTCAGTAGAACAAGTGAACAACTATGTGGGAAGAAATGACAGGTTCACAGAACCCAGGACCCCAAGGTATAGGTCAATGTTGTCTGAGATTGTAGCACTCTTACTAATGCCACACAAGGAATAAAACAAGAGCTAGTTCACTACCTGCACTTCAGCAGACTTACCTGCCTGTGTTATATGACTTAAGTTCTGATTCATAGACACCCAAAAGCCAAATATCTGGAGCTTAGCCCTGGTTCACCCTTGTTCTTGAACCACTCTCACTTAAGTAATGGAACTAATTCTGTGGATTCAACTGGATTTTGCCCATAGTTAAGAACCACATAACAGTGTTTAGGCCAACAATGGAACATATACACAGAAGTGGTCCCATAAGAATACAATGGAAGTGAAAAATTCTCATTACCATATGATGTCATACCATTGTAATGTCATGGACAACCACTACTTGTGTGTTTGCAGTGAGGCTCCTGGAAACAAACCTGTTGCTTTGCAAGTTGTATTCAATAATGATGAGACATGACTATGTCATTTGCATACGCACTTTACCATACTCCCATTACTTATATTATATTCCTATGTATAAAAGCATGCTTGCTATGAAAAGGTATGCTAAGTTGCAATAGCAGCCTCCCATCCAGGGCACTGGCTGTGTTGCTGATTAAATGAGAAGGCTGTGTAGTGTGATGGAACTACATCAAAGGGTATGTGTGAGATAACTGTGCTGTTCACAGAATGATGAACTTGCCCTTCTCAGGATCTGCTCCCATTTTTATGCCTTGCATAAGTGTGTGTGCTGATGGAGTAGGGCTAATCATTCAATGATTCATAGCATTTTTGTCAACATCCCATGGAAACAAACCCATGCCACTTTGAAAAAAGCCTGCATACAGCAAGCATTTAATTCATAAGCGTGTTTGACATGCTCTGGTTATTTCTTTCCCATCTTTTAGATGCCTTTCACAACAAAAGCAAAGGAGAGATCACATGGTGAATGTGTTTATAGTTAAGGCATGTTTGGGAATATCTCCTTTTCCTGTTGGTTTTTCTTCTCTAGATACAAGAGGGTCCATGGTTCCTAATATCTCTGGGAACTGGCCATCTTATCAAGACTTAGAGATGCACATGCCTAACCTAGTAATGCACTAAGGTGGCATAAAACATAACAGTTCGTGGATTGTGAGTGGATTAAGAAGTCTTAGCAACAAAGGACACTGTGGTTAGGACAAAACGGCAACCAACAGATTGGGAAAAGATCTTTACCAATCCTACAACAGATAGAGGCTTTATATCCAAAATATACAAAGAACTCAAGAAGTTAGACTGCAGGGAGACAAATAACCCTATTAAAAAATGGGGTTCAGAGCTAAACAAAGAATTCACAGCTGAGGAATGCCGAATGGCTGGGAAACACCTAAAGAAATGTTCAACATCTTTAGTCATAAGGAAATGCAAATCAAAAAACAACCCTGAGATTTCACCTCACACCAGTGAGAATGGCTAAGATCAAAAACTCAGGTGACAGCAGATGCTGGCAGGATGCGGAGAAAGACACTCCTCCATTGTTGGTGGGATTGCAGACTGGTACAACCATTCTGGAAATCAGTCTGGAGGTTCCTCAGAAAATTGGACATTGAACTGCCTGAGGATCCAGCTATACCTCTCTTGGGCATATACCCAAAAGATGCCCCAACATATAAAAAAAGACACGTGCTCCACTATGTTCATAGCAGCCTTATTTATAATAGCCAGAAGCTGGAAAGAACCCAGATGCCCTTCAACAGAGGAATGGATACAGAAAATGTGGTACATCTACACAATGGAATATTACTCAGCTATCAGAAACAATGCTTTTATGAAATTCATAGGCAAATGGTTGAACTGGAAAATATCATCCTGAGTGAGGTAACCCAATCACAGAAAACACACATGGTATGCACTCATTGATAAGTGGCTATTAGCCCAAATGCTTGAATTACCCTAGATGCCTAGAACAAATGAAACTCAAGATGGACGATCAAAATGTGAATGCTTCACTCCTTCTTTAAAAGGGGAACAAGAATACCCTTGGCAGGGAAGAGAGAGGCAAAGATTAAAACAGAGACTGAAGGAACACCCATTCAGAGCCTGCCCCACATGTGGCCCATACATACAGCCACCCAATTAGACAAGATGGGTGAAGCAAAGAAGTGCAGGCCAACAGGAGCCGGATGTAGATCTCTCCTGAGAGACACAGCTAGAATACAGCAAATACATAGGCGAATGCCAGCAGCAAACCACTGAACTGAGAATGGGACCCCCGTTGAAGGAATCAGAGAAAGGACTGAAAGAGCTTGAAGGGGCTAGAGACCCCATATGTACAACAATGCCAAGCAACCAGAGCTTCCAGGGACTAAGCCACTACCTAAAGACTATACATGGACTGACCCTGGACTCTGACCTCATAGGTAGCAATGAATATCCTAGTAAGAGCACCAGTGGAAGGGGAAGCCCTGGGTCCTGCTAAGACTGAACCCCAGTGAACTAGACTGTTGGGGGAGGGCGCAATGGGGGAGGGGTGGGAGGGGAACACCCATAAGGAAGGGGAGGGGGAGGGATGTTTGCCCGAAACCGAAAGGGAATAACACTTTCAAATGTATATAAGAAATACTCAAGTTAATAAAAAAAAAAAAAAAAAAGAAGAAGTCTTAGCAAGGTAGCTAAGTTATTCCTCTGTTCTTGAATTCGGGTCACTATATCTGGTTAAAATGTGGAAGATACTAATTTCCAGGTCATAAAGATTCTACAAATGTTTAAATGCCCCCTCTTCCTTTTCTATCTTACCAGCAAGTCCCTTCCCAGGTTTCCAAAGCCACAAAGCCAGAGATACAAACTTAGTTCTTTCCAGAATGAAACAGTATTGTGAGGAAGAAAGAAATGACATTTTAAGCTCGTGTGAACCCCAGGAGTGTGGCTTTCTTCTTCTTACTAAGGACACCTCTACACTTACAAGAAGTGAGATGGGAAGTAAATGTCCTTACGATGTAGTATGGAGAACAGTAAATGTTCTATTTTTAGCACGTCATGTCTGTGGAAAAGCCCTTAATCTACTTGAAGTCAGCCTCACTTTCAGTATGCTAGTTCACATTTAGAAGTGTATTGGCTCCACGACTTTCTCAAGAAATTTAAGATGTGAGGCTCCTTTAATTATTTTTTTAAAGAATTTAAATTTTAAACTCCACCAACTTTCTTTATCACTGGAAATTAAGCATAGAGGCGACATAGAGAAGCCTGGATTGAAGCCCTGACAGTAGACTAAATCGGAGTGTCTGACCTGTCCACCATGGACCTTTGGCCAAATAATTGAATTGCCCCAATCCTTGATTTTGTCATCATTGGATGATGGTAAAACCCAGGCTTGTGCTGTACACAAGGCAAGATGTTCCTGGCTGATAGTTAACAACTACAGCAAATGTACCCCCAGAGAGCAGGTCTTCCTCTCTCTCTCTCCCTCTCCCTCTCCCTCTCTCTCTGTCTCCTACTGTAACTTAGTTTCCATCTCCATGGTCTCCAACACAGTCTTTCTCACACAGGATGGCTGCTACAGTTACCATTTTCAAAGAGGAGCCTTGTAAAACGCTTCAGCACAGTAAGCACATGTAGCACATTACCCTGTCATTCTCTATCTAAGGCGTTTCTATTAGGAAAGGGAAGGGGAGGCCATGTGTTTCACTTATGCTAAGTGCAGCAGGAGAGGGGGACCTAGAAACCTGTGGGTTTTCTAAAAGGGAAAGTTGGCATAGGGGAACTGGGATAGAGGCTGGGACTCAAATAACCTGACAGCAAGCTCTGCGGCTGCTCTGGAGCTCTCGGCTTATTTATAATTCAAAGCCGGTCTGAAAGGCAATAGGAAAATGACTTAATGGCACCTCCTCCTCGGCTTGTAGCAGGGCTGGCTTTTGCACCTGGAGAGAGCTCTGCAAAGTCCCAGGCAGCCTAGAGCTTATCCATGCCAAGGGGATGTCTGAAAGGTTAGGATCCACGGCATGCTGCAGTGACTGGCATGGCAGGGGCTGGCCTGACAGGCAGCCCACAAGCCTGTGTTTGCTTTTGGCCATCTATTTCTCCCTCTCACTCAGGTCTCAGAATGCTTGGCACCTTTGAGAAGCCCTATCACGGTGAGTTTTCCTGCGCCTGAATTCTAGAAAGAGGAGGATTCTTCAACACCTCTAACTGAGGTGACTAAAGGATAGGACAAGGACCCTGAGGGAAGGAGAATTAAGCAGGCAGTTGGGAACACCAAGAGAAATAGGACAAAGGTCCCTGCAGGTCTATGGGGCGAGGTCGCTGCTGGGAATTAAAAGCAGGTCTATACATTTCTAAGTGAAACAGAGCCAGAAGGAAGGGAAGGGACTTAGAACCAAACAGCGTGAGGCCATCCGGTTGGATGCAGACCAGGCCCTGATGAGATTTCCCCTCCCTGCTTGCAGCTAAACTGGGTGTTTATAACAGCAGCAGCAGCAGCAGCAGCAGCAGCAGCAGCAGCAGCAGCAACAACAACAGCAAGAAGATGCAAGACGAAGTTCAATGAAGCACTGGTCTGGCTGGAGTCCCTTGGCATCTCCCAGGCTCTCAGGGTGTGGGGTGTGTGTGTGGGGGGTGTTTATCATCATCATAGAGACCTTCACTTTCATCGCATTTAAAGTAGAACCATGTTAAAATCTGGAAGGATTAATGAAGTAATATCAAATGAGGTCACCCACTCATTAAACAAAGGGCTAAGCTGCCTTAATACCAACTTTGACGTGCACCTGTTTAGCCAATTTCCATCTGTGTCTGTGGGAGCCAGTGCTGTGCAGTAGTTAGACTCGGAGTACAAACTTGTGTCATGAGATCGCTTTACCCCGAGCTGACCTCAGCAGCCAAGCAGGGTACATACACCATCTGTATTCAGAGGCTAGTTGAGACGTGTATGGCTACAGCACATTGGGCAGAAGGCAGCCTCTGCCGAAGATCCTAAATTGGCAGACAAAAAGAGGTCGTTTTCAACCTCTATTCTAGCTCACTGACCTAGATTTTTTTTCGTGTTCATTAAATGTCACGTTCCGCAGATCAAATGGCAAATCCTGTGTCCTCGAATGAATCTAGAGTGAAATCGTGGAGCAACTGAAATTCATTTTATATTTCCACTGACCCCCAGCCAGCTCCTATTTCCTTAACCATCCCTTGGTCCCATCAAATTAAACTGAACCCAGTAATGGCACAGAGCTATGGCAACAAAAATACCACTTTTTAAGAGAGACTTCTAAATGAGTAAATCTTTAAAAACGGAATGAAAAGGCTCGGCTAATTGTGCCAAAGTACATAATTTATCTGGCTTGGCTTGCTTCTCACTGACCAGTCGTTCTGTGGCCTCATGCCCCAAGCATTGGAGAGTCTGTCATTGGACCAGGGAAACCTGCAGAATAGCCACGGGTGCTCTGTTTTATTTGTTGTTTTTCTATTAAAGACGTGAAAAAGTATTTGTGGTGCTGGTCTATCCCTGTGAACAGGAAGAGTCTGGCGGATTCAAGTGTATGGTCCTGTGAAGGGACACGGGTGGAGAGTCTCGGAGTGGATCCTCATGGTAAGTTTTCATCTTGCCAATGACCATGAGAGGGGCGAAGAAAACTCAGATTCATTTCCAGTCCTTAGTCAGGGTCAGATCCAAAAGAAACTTTAGACAATTGGTCTAGCTGAGGAGCCTATTAACATACCAAAGCTCAAACGGACCTCCAGGCTCACTCTGTACTCAGCACTAGGGCTCTTCTCTGCTCTTCTCACTATTTCCTTGAACTAAACTTCTCCAGCTCAAGGGCTTCCCTTCCCCCCAGCTTCTCATTCCCATAAAACCCCCCAGACTTATAGCCATGAACTCTCTCAGTGCCCCCTTTTGCCCTCCTTTTGTTCTCTCTCTCTCTCTCTCTCTCTCTCTCTCTCTCTCTCTCTCTCTCTCTCTCTCTCTCATCCTCCTCCCTTTGTGCTTTCTCTTTCTTTTCTTCCTCTCTTGGCCATCTTTCCTCTTTGATCTCTCTCCTCTCTTCTCCTACTCCCTTCCCAACTCCCTCTCCTCTAGTGGCCCAGTCAGTTCAGTGTGCTGGCCATGCTTAGTTTACTACTTTCTCTCTGCTCTGGACTCTTCCTCTGGCTTTTCTCTCCCTTGTACCTACAATAAAATCCTTCCCCTTAACTATACCTTGGAGCAGTCATGTCCTCACTTTATACACATTGCTTTTTTTTTATTCTGGTTCAGTTCATATGTTTGGTTTATGAATTTTATCTTTCGGGTTTTTTTCTTTGTTTGATGGTTTTTTTTCTCCCCATCTTTTTGGTTGTTTAATGGATTCACTGAATTAAAAAATATGGGAAGAACCGTTATTGGCAATTAGGAAAAATACACACAAAGAGACAGCAAAAATATGAACTAAGACATTAAAATTTTAAAAAAAAATGAGGAAAGGCAGGTAGAAAGTAGGTTTCACATATCTTGTAACATTTTTATGTTTGTGCATTGGAGACTAAAAATGGCTGAGGAAAACTGAGTTTCCCACCATGTTGTAAAAATTTGTAGAGCACAAAGCAAACCTCTGAAGACTGGCACAAACAAACGAACTACAAAAATTTAATAAAGAAGGAAGGAGTTACCCTTGGTAATTCTAAGCTCCTTGTTTTACTGCAAGAAAGAAAGTCCTTGAGGAAACAATCTATCCATTTTCAGCCTTCTACCACAGAAAAGATTCTGACTTGCAACTTCAACAGCTTCCAAAGATCAGATGGCACAAGCTAATCTCACTCCTTCCTGTGCTGGATCAAAAGTCCAAGGTGACAAAGGAGGGTGAGATTGTGATCAGCCAAGGCTTCAGCTACTGATTTGATTCTGATCTCCTGTTCTGTGGCATTCTTATAACCAAGTCAAAGCAAATGAGCTTATTCCAGGATTATGCTCAAGAGGGAGCTACCAGAAGGCAGCAAACGGAAGGGGAAAGAAGGGCATCGCTGTCAGGAATCTGCTTTGGGTCTTTCTTAGCAGCCACTCAGGAGGGACGCTAACCTTTGCTTGTTCACTTGGAATGGGTCAACCGTCTTGCACATTATCAATAACAGTGAGGGTATGAGCTTATTCCTTAAGCATGTTTGAGACAGAACAAGATAGGGGAGTTCAGTGGGTGATGCTGATGTGTCAGGGTAAGTTACATGAGGGGAGCATGCAACTAAATATCAGAGGGCATCTCTCTCACCTGATGAAAACAACTGGAATTAGTACTGTCAACTTATCCTCCCATATCCTACTTTATATTAAACTTTATAATAGGTTGAAAGAATGAAATAACTCAGCTTAAGTTCCTTGAGAGTATATTAGAATGGGGAAGAAATTGTTTAGAAGAAAATTCTAGATTTCTAAGCATATGAGAAAGACATAGTCAAGAATCTGGAAGAAAGTGGGGTAGAATGTTGGATCCAAAGTTAGCTTGATGTGTGATTATGTTAACTAATTGTGTGGGGATGATTTGAGAGAGGCTGATCAAGCCTGGCATTCCAGAAAGTAGCACACTCAGCTGCTGAATGATGCCTAATTTTCTACCACTAGAAATGAAAATTAAAATAGACTGACTTCTGTGAGCCAAAAACTATGAATGCTCCAGCCTCTTATTAATGTCTTCTTGAAGATGTCTGCACAGAGGCTCTGCCCTCATCTTCTTGCAATAAATGGTCCATGTTTCAGAGAAGCAAATCACATACTCAGAATCCAATAGTAGACTAGCTCAATTGGGAGCTAGTGAGATGGCTCAACTCATGAAGGCATTTGCTATCAATCTTGATCTCAGGGATTCACAAGCTAGAAAGACAGAACCAAATTCCACAAGTTGTCTTCTCACCTCTGAGAAAACACACACACACACACACACTCACACACACACACAGAGAGAGAGAGAGAGAGAGAGAGAGAGAGAGAGAGAGAGAGAATAAATATAAATTCTTTTAAAGCAAGGTTGATCCGCTTCAGAATCTGTCTTGATTCTGTATAGAGTACCAAAAAGGCAATCTTTTGAGTTAACCTTTGTCATAGGCTTCAGAGATGTGGTACTTCTAATATTGGCAAACCATTTATATTTTAATACAAATAATTTTTTAAAATGTCCTCAGATGTGCTTCCTGGAAGTTAGTGATACAAAAAGATGAAACACTGATTATATAGCTAAGTTAGTAGAATACTTGTCTATCAAGCTCAAAGCTCTAGGTTCAATCCCCAGAATCATATAAATTGCATAGAGTGGTACACGGTTGTAATCCCAACCCTTAGGAGGCAGATACAGAAGAATCAGAAATTCAAGGTCATCCTCAGCTCTAACACAAGTTTGAGACAAACCCAGTTTACATGAGACCTTGTAACAACTAAGAAGAGTGAAAACACTGTCACGAAATGTGGGATACTGAAATTCAGGAAACTCAGAGCTAGAGATGCAAATGCTTTAAGACATGTTTTCTGGCTAACCATTTCTAGCCCATCACAAAGGAAAAAAACTATAAATTTCTTATATTTAGATAATGTTCCTCTATCCTGAAGTACATCATCAATCATGACAAACATATCACCCGAGAATGGATTAGATTGGTAATAGCCCTATACCTTAGAAAGCAACAATTGTCACTGCTTTAAAATGTCACTTAGTCCACAAAGATGAATTTCTAGATGCAAACTTTTTATGGACAAAGGTTCAGTTAATCCCAGGTCTTCTGACTTCAGTGGATAAACGTTCACCCCTGAGAATGAGGATAGTGTTTTATGGAGTTTATATTCGTGCTTTTCTGATACGCTGGGTTCAGTCAGGACTCTCCTTTGGGAATCCTCTAGGTTCTCTCACACATTGTTGTTTGCTAGCTTAAAATGTAAGATAAAACCAGGAACTAGAAATTTGTTTTAGTGTACATTTACACGACTCAGTTTTTCCAAAATGTCTTCATTCGTTTTGTTTTGTTGTTTTTTCTTATTAGTAAAAACATGCTGATTTCCTTTGGGTTTTGTCTCCTTCTGGTTCATGGGAACATGACACTTTTACCCGTGAGGATGTAATCCAGTCTGGACAAGCGAGATGTGAGAAACACTTTCTCAATATTTCTGCAAGTTTCCACATGCTTTAAAGAAGGCTCCAAAGAGCGACTTTGATCTTTCTCTGAATAGCAGAGAGCCAAAAGTATTCTAGAACAGTCTGGTTATTTCTCTTACTAAATGAGATCCCACCCTAAGAACAATTGAGCACATCAAGAACAAAGTACAGCAGGTCGGGCTGTGGAGATTGGAGGTTTGGTGGCACTGAAAGACACACATAAGTTTGAGCTATTACACCCCAATTTACAAGAGCAGCAGGCTCGAGTTTCTGTCTTATATTATAACAGAAACATCTCAACAAGCCATCTGTATTTGGATTGAGTAAAGACTGATGTGCTCTATGGTTGACTGAACTTAAATAAGCGTTCACAAATGGCACCCAAAGCTCTCCGTGCAGAAGGCACGGAGAGAGTGGCAGTATTGCTACAGGGGCAGATTCATATAAGGCACATGTCCTTGCTGCAGTTTTGGGTGGGAACCACAGGAAAGGAAGGCGAGTACAGCAGTTCCAGACACTTCCAAGAGTTTGACCTAAGAGTCCTGGAGAAGTTAACTGATGAGAAACAGCTCTTTGATGTGAAGAGAGATTTGAGTTGTGACAATAACGGTACTGTCTGTGGTATTTGAAAACCAGGTGCAAAATCTCTGAGATGCCAGGATATCCTAGTTTCGGAAAGAACTTTCTTCCGATTTAATTATTTTTCAAAGTTGGACCAACAGCAGCAGCAGACTGGGAACTTGTACAAGATGTACATTTGTTTTTCTAGCCCCAAGCTATACCTCCCAATTCAGACACAGGGGATGGAGCGTAATGTGTTTTAACAAGATTTGTGGATACTTCTCTTGCATGCTCTAATGTGAGGATTTTTTTGTCTGAAGGGTTTCAATGGTGTTTTTAAAACCTAGATTTGATAGTCTAGGGTCTGTGTCCTCAAATTCATATGTTGGAATCCTAGTCCCTGGCTTGAGAGTATGTGTCAGTGGAGCCTCTGGGAAGTACCATTATGAGAGTGGAGGCCCCTGGAATAAGACTTGTGTCCTGAGGTGGGGGGGGGGATGACTTGTGTCCTTATAAACTTCAGAGAGATTACACACTGCTTTCACCATGTGAAGACAGAAGGTTACTGCTACCAGTGAACCACCAGGAAACGGCCCATTCTATACACCCAGTTCACCACTGCCATGTTCTAGTTAGTCTCAGAGTATGAGGAGGAAAGTCCTACTGTTTAGAAGCCATCTAATCTATGGTATTTTTGTAGCAACCAACACACTGGATATTCATAAGCATGAATTGGGACCAACTTACATTTTTATTTCCACTAACCTCTAGTCAAAGCTTAGTATTTCCTTGGGTGCAAACCAGAACATGCAGCATCACATACCCCAACTGAATGGAGAGGTATTTATTCCTGGGCCACATTTCAGAGGTGGCAGTTATATTAAAAACACCATCAATACTCATTGCTATCTTAAAATTATGGTAATTATGTGGCCTGTTGCTAGATTATTAATGTGTTTGTTTGAAGCACTTTTGGATAAGACAGCTCCAAGTCTGGATAAGAAAAAGCATTCTATTGCAAAGGGAGGAAGCTCTTTGGGAATCCACAAGAGGCATGGGGCAGTTAACAAGTGCAGGGAATCACAAGGCAAAGCAGGCACAGGATTAAAGGTGACTCCCCAGGGGAAGACGTAAGCAGAATCCCCATCAAAATGAAGTCAGGCAGCCCCAGTGAAAAGAAACCTGCAGAATTTCCCTCAGGACAAACCAATAGGTCCCACATGCCTCAAATCCAGTTGCTTGTACAGTGGCGTACCTGGGTCAGCAGGTGGAGGGTTTTCTCAGCTTAGTGAGCTGTGCCCACACTCCATCTTAACAGGACATTGTTGTTTAAAACTGAACTACCCTGGTGGCCAGGGGACAGGGAGTAGCTAAACGTCAGGAACCGAAATTCAAACTACTTCAGCCCCCAAGAACAGAGTAAACCCTAGGAGGCAGCTGTAGACAGGGGAAGGGTTATATAACAAGCTCCAAAATGTAGAAGGCAGAAGGCTTGGCTGGGACAGTGCAACTGTATTGTAAGGAGCCTGGCGTCAGGCCATGTCACCTGAGGCAATTTTGACAGCCCTGAGCTGGAGGTCAGTAGGCCAACTAGTGTCTGGAACCAGCTAGCTGCTGTAAGATTCATTGTTGTAGAGTGGAGAACTTCGAAAGTTCTTACCAAGTCCTTAGTATCTGCAGATATATCCCTCCAGCAGGGTGATTAGTGCTTAGTGGTTTGTTAAAGTAGGAAGGCAGGCCTCTGCCCACACAGCCCTCAGTGCTGTGGCTTCCTCTCCTCTCATCATATTTGAGAGACAGCCCTCAGTCACCCCAGAGAATACGGTTTGAGGAGTCTTGGGAGGTTAGGAGGATGACCAAGACTATATACTGCAAAGCCAACTGTGGCCAGCAGAACCAACCACCTGGCTTCAAAGAAGAGGAGCTACTGACATGAGGATGCTGTGGTAGACAAAAGTCAATGGTCAAACATATGCCCACTGCTAGCATAAGTCCAGGAAAGTCAGGGTCCACAAGCTGGACTGTTAACCTCTCCCTCAGTCTGTACATGGGAGGATGGGATGCTCCAATTAGCAACTTTGGTCATTTTAATTCTTTGTCTCTTCTTTAATGTTTCTTCCTTTATTTTTTATTTTTATTTTTTTTGTTCCCACCCTAGTACTTTTGATCCTGTGCTTCCCCTCTTATTTTTACTATACTTTAAGCATAATATTTTTGCTTCATAATATTTTTATTTTACTACATTTTATTTTATTTTAGTGTGAATGTGTGTTTTGCATGGATATATGTCTATGCAGCTTATGCACTTTTGAGGGTTCAACCTTAGTACCTCTTGGAAAGGAGAAAATAAACTGGCTATAGAAACTATAATGCCAAATGATAACAAAAAAGAGATCCACAACTAGAACTTGAAGAGAAGTCCAAATGAACAGATGAACATACCACAACAAACAAAAAGAAAGAGAGAAAGAGAGAAAGAGAGGGAGAGAGAGGAAGGAAGGAAGGAAGGAAGGAAGGAAGGAAGGAAGGAAGGAAGGAAGGAAGGAAGGAAGAAAACATGGAACAGCAAGGTGTCATGACTCCTACAGAGATCACTGCTTCTCAGCTACTAAGGTCAAAGTTATAGAAATGGGCAAGACCAGACAAGATTTCAAAGGTTTGTGAGCAATAACAACAACAAACTAGAAGAAAAAAAACCCAAAAAACGAATAGGTGAATTGAATAAAGAAATTGTCCCATGTCAAAGGGAGGAAAGCCAACAATAGAAAAGTAAGTAAATAAGTATAATAAAAATTAAATAAATAACAGAGTTGGTATGGATGAAAAACTCAGTAACTTGAATAAAATGCACAGTAGAAAATATCACAACAAATTTAAACATAAGAAAAAATCAGTCGTGAAGATTAAGACAAATATTATAGTCAAGCATCAGTAGAAGAGAGACAGTAATTGAGTATAACAAAAATATTCAAGAACTCTGAAATAAGATCATAGCACCAAATCAAAGAATCTATGAAGTAGAATAAGAAGCTAAAATAAAACAAAGACATAGAGAATCTATTCAATAAAATAACACCAGAAAAAAACTCAAAATCCAGAGCAAAAACTGAAATTCTAAACAGAAGAAGCATTAAAAAAAACTCTCTATGACTTATTGTGTTTAATTTATTACAAATACAAAACAATTAAACAATGTTAAAAGCTGAAATCAGTGCCTTAAACTATGAGTAAGGAAAATAATGATTTCAGGTACCGCCTGAGTCCTTACTGCTTATGTTAGATGAATTTTTGAGCAAGTAAAAGTTGCTATCTAAGGTGACCTGCCCACTTTGTGGGATGCCTAGGTAATGCAATCTGCCTAACCCCTAATTAAAAAAGAAAGAAAGAAAAAAGAAAGAACAAAAGAAAGGAAGGAAGGAATGAGGAAAGAAAGAAAGAAGAAAAAAGGCTGAAATAAAAAACTCAAACTCACAGAAGCAAAAACCCGTCAGATTAATATCAAATCATTGATGAGAATCCTAAAAGCCAGGGAAACATGGAATTGGGCATTTCAAGCACTGAAAGTAAACTGACTGTCAACAATGGTTTTAGTAATACCTAATAAAGCATTCTTTTAAAATTGGTAGAGAAATAATAATAATAATCTTGTTCCAGATATGAAGAAAATGTGGTAATTAATGGTCACCTAAAAAGCACTGCGGAACAAACAGATTGTGAAAAGATCTTTACCAATCCTACAAGAGATAGATGCTTTATATCCAAAATATACAAAGAACTCAAGAAGTTAGACCACAGGGAGACAAATAACCCTATTCAAAAATGGGATTCAGAGCTAAACAAAGAATTCACAGCTGAGGAATGCTGAATGGCTGAGAAACACCTAAAGAAATGTTCAACATCTTTAGTCATAAGGGAAATGCAAATCAAAACAACCCTGAGATTTCACCTCACACCAGTGAGAATGGCTAAGATCAAAAACTCAGGTGACAGCAAATGCTGGCGAGGATGCGGATAAAGAGGAACACTCCTCCATTGTTGGTGGGATTGCAGACTGGTACAACCATTTTGGAAATCAGTCTGGAGGTTCCTCAGAAAATTGGACATTCCACTACCTGAGGATCCAGCTATACCTCTCTTGGGCATATACCCAAAAGATGCCCCAACATATAAAAAAGACACGTTCTCCACTATGTTCACAGCAGCCTTATTTATAATAGCCAGAAGCTGGAAAGAACCCAGATGCCCTTCAACAGAGGAATGGATACAGAAAATGTGGTACATCTACACAATGGAATATTACTCAGCTATCAAAAACAATGCCTTTATGAAATTCATAGGCAAATGATTGGAACTGGAAAATATCATCCTGAGTGAGGTAACCCAATCACAGAAAAACACACATGGTATGCACTCATTGATAAGTGGCTATTAGCCCAAATACTTGAATTACCCTAGATGCATAGAACACATGAAACTCAAGAAGGATGACCAAAATGTGAATGTTTCACTCCTTCTTTAAAAGAGGGAACAAGAATACCCTTGGCAGGGAATAGAGAGGCAAAGATTAAAACAGAGACAGAAGGAACACCCATTCAGAGCCTACCCCACATGTGGCCCAAACATATACAGCCACCCAATTAGATAAGATGGATGAAGCAAAGAAGTGCAGGCCAACAGGAGCCGGATGTAGATCTCTCCTGAGAGACACAGCCAGAATACAGCAAATACAGAGGCGAATGCCAGCAGCAAACCACTGAACTGAGAATAGGACCCCCGTTGAAGGAATCAGAGAAAGAACTGGAAGAGCTTGAGGGGCTCGAGACCCCCATATGAACAACAATGCCAACCAACCAGAACTTCCAGGGACTAAGCCACTACCCAAAGACTATACATGGACTGACCCTGGACTCAGACCTCATAGGCACCAATGAATATCCTATTAAGATCACCAGTGGAAGGGAAGCCCTTGTCCTGCTAAGACTGAACCCCCAGTGAACGTGATTGTTGGGGGAGGGCGGCAATGGGGGAAGATGGGGAGGAGAACACCATAAAGAAGGGGAGGGGAGGTGTTAGGGGATGTTGGTCTGGAAACCGGAAAGGGAATAGCACTTCGAAATGTAAATAAGAAATACTCAAGTTAATAAAAAAATTTAAAAAAACAAAAACAAAACAAAACAAAACAAAAAAAAAGCACTGCGAAAAATCCTTAAAGAAATACTTTACACAGAGGAAGAAGAAAGACAGAGTTAATTGCAAGAACACAGGAAAGAACAAATTTCCTGAAAGGAACAGATCGACAAGCAAAAAAAAGTTAGGAATATATCCATCTGGTCTAACACAGCAAAACATTAAACCTCTGATACTAATAGAGGAGAAAGGAAAGAGCATACTACAAGTCCAACTAACCAGAAAATCACCCAGCAAAATGACAAGAATCAGTAGACTTCTTTTAATAACAACCAAAATATAATCTCAGCCCACAGTAAAAGGCATAGACAATGAATAAACTAGATCTAACACTGTTGCCTCTGAGGAACACTCCAAACAGAAAAAGACATCGACAGCCTGAGAGTCAAAGAATGGAAGTCAATTTATTAAGCAAATGGAAACCTAAAACAAACTAATATGACTATGCTGGTATCTGATAAAGCAGATTTCAGCAAAAATTAGTCATATATATATATATAGTCATACACACTAGTTAAGGGTATAATTCATCAGGAAAATATAATAATTACCCCATTATTATGCTTAGATTACCCCATTCTATAAAACAAATGCTAAATCATAACAACAGAAACTACACAAATATTGAGAGACTGAAAAACAAACAGGGTAACAATACAACAGGACAACCAAAAAACAAATGATACTGAATTTTCATAATTGACATAGACATAAAGTTCTCAAACAAAATATTTAAAATTCAGGAGCATATTAAGATTATACACTTCGGTCATGTTAGTTTTATCCAAGACGCAAAGATGGTTTAATATATCTAAATCAATAATTATGATACTTCAGATTAACAGATAAATAAAAATCACATGATCAACTCCTTTTGATGGTCCCCTTTCTCACATTTCAAAATTCTTTCTACATTCTTCACACATCCCTCTTAAATCTATATTCTTTTGCATATGTGACAGGTTGTGTAATATGTGTTAAAAATATCTTATCTTAGTTAACAATGATCTTTAGTTCCATCCATTTTCCTGCAGCTATTTATTTTCATTTAAACTATTGTTGCTTGAGAATTTCATACATCAATACTGTATTTCATTATGTCCACCCTTCCTTTCTGCTCTCTTCAAGTTCTCCTGTGTCTTCTACATTTTCTTTCATATCCATGTCTTCTTCCTTAATTATTATTTTTCCAGTGCAAATTTCTGATACCTTTGGTCAAACAAAATTGGGCAGTCTCAGTGGTTTGCCTTCCTTCTGGATCTTATGCTCTATTCTCCTCATGTGCATGTCTGTTTCTGTGCCAGTATCTGTTTTCGTTAATTATGGATGTCTAATGTAATCTGAAAAGAGGCATTGTGATACTTCCAAGCATGGCGCTGCTGACTAAGGATCACATTGGCTATTTAGGGTCTTTTCTGCTTTTGTGTGAATTTTTAAGTAACTTTTGTTACTTTTCGAACAATGTCATTGGAAACTTGATGGGAATTGTATTGATCGCTTTTGGCAGTATAGCCATTTAAACAATATTAATTCTGTCAGTCCATGAGCACAGGGGTCATTTCACCTTCTAGTGTATTCCTTAATTTGTTTCTTTAGTGTTTAAACATTTCCACTGAACAAGTTTTTCATTCTTTGGTAAGATTTATTTCTAGGAATTTTCTTTAGAAAGTATTGTAAATGTAATTTTTCTTCTTGACTTGCTTCTTGGCAACGTTGTGATTGGGGTACAGAAGAGCTCCTGATTTTTGCCTGTTGATTTTGTGTTCTGCTACTTTGCTGAAAATGTTCATCAGATCTAAAATTTTTCTGCTGAAGTTATTAAGGTCTTTTAAGTATAAAATCATGCCTTCTGTAAGTAGGGATAATTTGACTCTCCTCCTATTTTTATCCTTTTTTATTTTTTCTCATGTCTTACTACTCTACTTAAGATTTAAGTAAAGATTCTTAAATAGGAATGGAGGAAGTGGGCACCCTTGTCTCCTCTGCTACAAAGGAGGCAGAGGAGGGGGAGCAAAGAGAGCAAGGCCAGGTGATACACAGGCATGAAAATGTCACATGAAACCCATTGTATGACGACCGAAAGTTAATTTTAAAAAGCCAATGAAAGAAACATGTATTACTAATCTAAATCTTTAACTGTCTCAATATTTACATTTAAATGTAACTTATTTCCTTTGCAAATTTATACATTTTCTTATATGTACTGAAATCTTGATCCCAGGATGAAGGCCCAGGCTCCACTGGGCCTCTGGAAAAGAACAAAGCCCACACAAGTCCCTGTCTTGGAAGTACTACTGTCACCAGCTCCATCTCTTACTTTGTTGTTTCCAGTCAGAAGGAAGGGAAATTATCTAAAAGGACAGAGTTCTAGAAGCTGCAAACAAAGTCTTACTTGACCAACTCTCCCCTTGCATCTGGCTGGAGGCAGAGACGGCATCCTGATTTTCACTCCTGGCATTTTAGGCTCCAGAGTGATCCGTCTGTATCTTGTGATCATCTGTCTCTTTCTGAACCAGCAACCCAGACAGCACTCAGGGTCACACCTTGTCTAATTCATCTTTGAATATCACAAAAGTAATTACATCATCTTCGACGTCCCTGTTCAATCCATATGTTTCTTCTGGTTTTTCTTTAAGACACAGTGATCTTACTATGTCATCCGGGCTGGCCTTGGACTTCTGGACTTAGTCCTCCTCAGCCATGAGTGTAGCTGGGACTACAGACATCCCACTGCATCGGGCTTATGTCTGTTTCTTAATTATTTCAAACCTAGACAGCACAGACCAGCACTATGCTTGGCCTCCTTTAAAGCTTTCCTGGAGTGAATGTCTGGCTGTCTTTCCATCTTGCTCTCCTTCTGAGTATGACAGAGCCATGTGGAGCAACACACTTCTACCCAGGAGGGTCCTTAATTGTTCCTCGGGAAGCACTGGTCTACAAGCAGAAGCTGAAGTGGTGCGCTTAGACTAGGGCTTTCACTTCTTTGCATTGCTGCCCTTTCCGAAGTGATAATAGTCAAGAATTCTGTAAGCCAGTTGAAAAGGTTCTTCCTTAGCCACTGGGCACAGAGCCCACTGAAGCTCCACTGAGGAAATGTTAGATATATTCTAGAACCTCAGACAAAACATTTTACCAATAGCAATACCACCATCAACCATTTAGGGAAAAAAAAATATTTAATCCTTGTGTAAACTAAAAGAGAACAATCATGGTTAGCTATGTATTGTGCAAGGACATAGGCCAGCCAAGGTGATAAATCCAGGACTTCAAATGGGTTGCCATAGCTCTACCCCCCCCACCTCCTACCATCCACTGTTTATTGGCACATTTGACATGCAAAGCTCTATGTAGATGCCTTTCCTCTACAGTTCCCATAATGCTGTGGGCAGGACTTGCTGAAGAACTGAAGTTTAAAGAAATTAAAGTGTCTTTCCCAGGGCTATTGGTAATGATGGGACTGGAGTCTTGGCAAAAATTCCTTTCCCTCTTCTCCTGCTGTATCGTGCCTCTCCTGAGTCTGGCTCTGCCTCCAGTTCAGAAGCCACACTACTGAAGTAGCACGACTCCGTGCACTTTCATAAGGTATCTAATTTAAACCGCATGAAATGCTGGATGAGTCATATTATCACCTCCAGTATACAAGAGTCAGGAAGTAGAAGAAATGTATTTGAGTCTCAGCTACACAGAGCAGACTTTTGAATCCCAGTTTTAACCCAAGTCAAAATTTGATAAATTATGATTTAAAAAGCTTTGATGCAATCTCTCCCTATTCATAGCCCCGTAGCCTACTGGAGGTAGCAGGCGGGACACAGAGAGGACAGTGCCAACAGAGCACACACTGCAGCTGCTTGGCCTTTCATTGTACTTGCGTTTCCAATGGGAGGATTTGCTTTATTTAAGCCCTAGTGAATTCTTCTGACTCCCATTGCAGACAACTATTTGCTACAATATGATGACAGCATATTTCCCTTTTGGAATGTTGAATGGAAGGGCTGAGATAATGGTCAGTCCTCCCCGTTCTGATGAAAAGAGAAGGCTGGGAGAACACGGCAGCTTTGACGTTTGTCAGCTTGTTAGCAGGAGCCTTCCGGACATGTCTTTATTTCTGTAGTCAGCTCTAGTTGGTGCTAACAAAAAGTGGCTGCAGTCTGGGTACGGAAGAAATTTCATTACTGTGTTCAAAATAATTGAATAAAGAGACCAAGAAATAAGGCCAACTTGGACGTAAGATGTAAGACATAAGGCCAAACGTAAGGGGAACCATGCTTATTCGGGTTACTTAAGGGATGACAAACTGCTGTTTTGAAAACCAGTGGTTTGGGGACATCTCATGTGTGGAAATACTGGACATCATCTGTAATTGTGCTGAGCAGTGAGAAAGACACCTGCTTCAAGCCTATTATGATAATGACTGTATGAGAGACCGGAGGAAAGACATCTAGGGTTATACTTTCTGACTTTTGGGACTTGTTCTGTTAAGAATAAAAGCCTCATTAGGAGAGTTTTAAGATGAATTATATTTCTCCATTTCTCTCGCAATTAATTTCCAGGCAGCCTAGTTGCAATTTGCAAGTTAGATGCTTTTGCCCTGAGCAGGGTGGCCTGAGTCGGCTGAGGACCAGCAGAGGGCAGTGCTGAGCTGACGCTGGCTCGGGCGCTTACTTGGGGCTATAAAATTGTGCTTGTTATTAAATGAAATCTTACGGCTAACTTAGCCACAGAGGAAATTAAACTGCTAATTATGTGTGTTTAAACCACTAAAAAGGGTTCCGTTGTTGCTCTGGATTTCAAGAAACACCTACCTCATCTCTAGATTTAAAATATGTAATTATGCCTTGAAATAGTACCTATTAACAATTATATACAATTTTTTTTTAATTTGTAGACTTATCTGCTTGCAAAGTCTGTCTCCTTTAAAGCAAATAAACAATAGATTGGCGGCTTTAGCATTGTGATTTCTTTAATAGAACATGTCAGTGACTTTCATTGAGCAATCCATGCTCAAATTATGTATGGGTCAGAGTTTTAAAGGATTAACAAAATAGACATATTGTTCTTATGGTATCACACACACACACACACACACACACACACACACACAACACAAAGAAAAGAACAACACAAACAAATGAACAGGATCTCTTTGGGGACAAAAATTTGCAAACCTGGAAAGAGACCTGTTGGTTTGTTTGTTTTGTTTTTCCCTGAAAACCTGGTTTTCTGGAAAAAAGGAATAATGACTCAACTGTGCATGATGTCATTGTCAAATTAGCCTCATGACTAGGAGTAAAACCGTCCTCTCAGAGATGATGAAAAGGCAACGAGCACCCAAGACTGGGTGGGGACTGTGCCTCGCACTTGATAGCTACCCATGCATCACCTCACGAGCCGAGTGGAGAGAGATTTTATTTGAGGTAGCAAAAATATAAATAGGAATTAAGCATGAGTATCTGTCAGCTGAATGATTTGTGTGCCTCAGGCCCTTGCGTTTCCAACATGGTTTCATTTTTATATTATTCAGGTTCTAACTTTTCTTAGTGTTTTTCCAAGGCCAGCTGGAGTACCTTTCCCCCTTCTAAATTGGAATCTTCAACAAGTCTGCAAAGGACTTGCCTGCACCGGCAAATTCGAGAAGCGCTATATATTGGATCTTATAGCTAATAATTTAATTTCTCACCAAGGTTCATTTCCCAGCACTTTAGTATAGAAATGGTTCATAAAGCCCCAAATTACTCATTTGCAATTAATTAAAGGAAGTTTTTGTGTGTATGCCAAATGCTGCTGTTCCCCCTTTTGTGACAAACAAAACGTTTGAAAATCTGTAACGGATTCCCTTTTTCCAGCTGGACTTAGCACATTGGCCACTCCCGACTTCAAGAGATTCCTGGAAGGATGAATGCCACTCAAACAGGCTCTTGTAGATTTACTTTCTGCGGTTGGCCCTGCTGAGAGCCAGCTCCAGGGTTCACCACCCTGTCACGGCTCTTCTGTCCACTTTACTGCTTGCCTTTTATGGGTGTCATGAAAAAATGATAATGACCCGTTTTCTTACCCATCAAAAGCTATAAACCCGAAGCCTCTCCCACGTTCCTGGAGCAAGAAGGGCAGTGTGGCTAAATCAGCCTGTCAGAATGATGAGGCTCTCCACCTTGGCGAGTGAGATTAATCTAAATCAAATACTTCCAGCTTGCCAATGGTAGCTAATTCCCTTGGGGGAGTACAAGAGCTACGCGAAGCCTGTACAATCTGCTGAAACCTTTGGTAAGGCCAGGCAGGTAAAACCCTCTAAGCTTGTTAATGTCTTGTCTTGCTGGGCCCTGTGATGGACTCAGAAAATCGCTACAGCACCTCAACCCTGAATTACAAAGAAACGAAGCTTTCAGAGATGGAGACCAAATGTCCCCGGTTACCCAGCTGATGGCTTGGTTCTGTGCAGACAGCCCTAGTGTCTTGATTAAATTGCTCCCCACCTTGTCTTCCTGCTTCTGTGCCAGGAAAAAAAAATCACACGGTGTAAACTTCCAGGCTTTGTGCTTTGCAAGCCGTGAGCTGAAATACTGTGGCAACAAAAGAAAGACTGCAGACTGTGGGCCATGGAAAGGGCAGGCTCTCAGGCTGCTACGAGTGTGTGCCTTTAGGCGTGGGGGGCACCCACCCCTGAAAGCACACTTAGGGTGGACACCTGAGGCTCACAGACCAGGAACAGGAAGGACTGACTCTCTGGGTGACACAGCAGGCTACCTCAGTGACCTGTCCATTCTGTCTAAAGCAAAAGAATAGGACTGAGGACCACAGGTCCAGCATTCTCAGTTTAGCAAGAAACCCTGTAGCAATAACATGAGATTTCCTTTCGCTTTGTGAGCGCTGACGCAGGCCTTCCCTGTGAAAGCCCTCTTCCCTCTCTCCATTTTGATAACAGGGATACCTGAGGTGTCAGTGAGCTAGAGAAGGCACATACCCAGAATGAGGTGTTTGTCTGTGGGGCTTTTTTTTGTTTGTTTTTTTTTTTTTTTTTTTTTTAAATCAGGCTTCTTGCGATTGATTTTACCTCCATGCAATAAATCCCATCCGTTTTAGTACACAGTTCTATGAGCTTTGATAAGCAAGCACCACAACCTTGAAAATATAGAACACTCTCTCACTTGCCCCTAAAATAAACTGCTCACCTTTATAGCCAACTCTCACCCCAACCCCCACCAGTCTCTTTTCTGTCCCCAGCGTGTTGTCTTGAGGCCTTAGGTTTATTTATTTTTACAACCTTTTTCCTTTCATAGTAACTGGAACAGAGGTCAGTTAGCATAGTCAGGCAGAGAGTAGGCAGCTCAAGTCAGGCAAACAGTTCTGGATCAGATCCAGTTCCCCATCAGTTCCAGCCGGCCCAGCTCTGCCTCCAGGCTCACTCACTCGGACTGGCTGGATCTGATCGGGACTCACTTGAACACACCCCTCACTGTCACCCCTGCTTCCTCGGTCCTTACTGTCCAGGTAATGGTCTGCAGCGTTTACTAGCACGGGTAGGACCGACTTGCTGGAGGAGCCTAAGCACCGTGAGCTGCCGTGCTAGGAGACAAAGTCGAATCTCTCTCCTCATCACTTTCTAATGGAATCTGCTATCTATATTTGAAGGCAGGCTTTTACGTCACACGCATTTGGTCTTCTGTCATGGTTATCACACGACACGATAAGACGATTACCAACAGCACCATGACATCTTAGGTACTTGTAGCTGTCATAAGTATTTGAATGTATATTTCAAAGATTTATATGAATTTTTGTATCATTTCACAATTTGCCTTTTTGCTTTAATTTATTATGGTTTCTCACCGTTACCATTATTTAACCGATAATTCTTATCCCATTTTTTATCCAGGGTTTTGCTGCGTAAAAGTGCATGCAATTCCCTTGAGTAAGAATGAGGCTCACCAGGTAGGAAGTGATCTGTATTGGAGATAAAAGAAGAAAAGACAGGAGGAAACAGAATTAGACAAGGTTGGGTTTTTGTTTTGTTTTGTTTTGTTTTGTTTTGTTATTTCTTTGAGAAATAGAGCTCAGGAGCAATGCAGCTATCAAATGTTAGCATCTGTTTATTTATTCTTGTGAGAAATTAATGACTTTCATTATTTTAATATTCTATTTTAAATTATTTTATTATTTTAAAAGTCAAGTATAAAAATAAATACATACAAAAATATTAAGGATCATATTTCTACCCTGGAATGTATAGTATCTATCGGCAGCACTGATTCTATTCTTTTGAATATTTCATTAGTAATTAATTTTTCCAGGTAAGATATTCAAGATACATCCTCATTAATTAGGTAATAGAAAGTTAAGAGTCAAACTCTATGGTAACTACCATTCCTTCATCAAGAACTAGTTTCTGCCAGGTTTTTCTATGAAAATCTAAGTGAGTTTTTTCCTCCTAAACTTGTTTTTGTTGTGAAGGTTAAAAATGAGTTCTGGGAGCTAAGGCTGGTGTGGTTGTGCATTTTCTTCTTCTTACCTCATGGAGGAAGAAGCAAGTGAGGCCTATAAGTTCAAGGCTAGCCTATCTACACAGAACATTCTAGGCCAACATGGGCTATATAAGATTTTGTTGGAAAAATAAAAGAAAAAGACACACAGAATAAGATTAAAAACAACCAGGTGGGGTTTTCATGTCAAAATGAAAAGATTCCTAAGAAACCTTACCACCATCTCATCAAAGCCTCTCTTGGTGGCTCAGTCATGGTCTTGACTGGTTTGGACCTTCATTTATTTTGGACTAGAAATAACCAAGCTTTGAGAATGGTTATGAGCCTTAGCCCATTTCGTTTTAATGGCTTTCCCTGGTACTTAATTTCATCATCCCCTGTTTGCTGACAATACTTATCAGTATGCTCTTGAGGTAACTGAGAACATAAAGGAGGCTATAAACACACAAATCACAATGAGTTCCCCCTGGCTGAGGTAGCACAGTTTAGCAAGTTCTTCGCCCCTTTGGGCTGATTTCAGAATTCCTGCAGTCACCCCTGGCTTATTCTGCACTGTCACAGGAATAAACAATGCAAGATTCTGCTCTGTTCGCCATGATATAGATGCCATTGCCTTGGCCAACAGACGCCAAGTTTAGAGAGACATAAGCTCTAAATGGTCCTAATCAAGATGACCTGAGATGACATGGACTTCAAGTCAAGAAGGTCTGTGACTTTGTTTTATATGTTGCACACCTAAATATGCAAAATATGCCATGGGTTTGACCAGGAGGTACCTGAGGAAGGCATGTCTTTGGAAGATATTTCTCCCATTGAACTCTGGGACATGTTCTTCTAAACATCCTGACTCATCAGGACCAACAAATTATTAGTCTCCAAATTGAGATCTGTTGGATGGGATTTTGAGTTGAATGGCATGTGTAAAACCATACAGGGTTAGAAATAGCTTGTCTCAACTCTCATGAAAACCTTTAAGACAGGGCATAAGAGACAGCAAGCCATGGCAATACATAAGTCTCAGACTGGGGCAGTACTGACAGTCAGTCACATATGATCAGCATGCCGTTTAGTTTTACACTGTGCTTCCATGATTTCTGTTGGTCAAGAGAGTTGCAAAATGTTGAAGTTTGGTCTGTTGCTATGTACTGTAATGCTAAATACTGACCCTGGTTGCCTCAGGGATGAGGAGATCCTCAACGTACACCAAGTGATCCTATGTAACCTTGCTCCTTAAAACTATTGGTTGAATAAAGATGCCTATAGCCTGCAGCTGGGCAGAAGAAAAGTGGGTGGGGCTTCAGTTGGGGACTTCAGTTCTGCAGCAGAGACCATAGGAAGAGAGAAAAGCAGTAAAGAGGGAGAAGATGCCATGGGGTAGGTGAATCTCGAGAACATGGCCATGAGAGCTGGCCAATTGGAGTAAGAGTTGCCCAGGCAGAATTCGACAAGTTATATCACTGGGTTATTAGCAGGGAAGTAGACAAACTAGCATAGAGGGTTGCTATCTTTCCACCTCTAGTGCTGTTAAGGCATATTATAAATACAAAGGGTTTGTGTCTTTTATTTGGTAACTGAACGATCAAAGGTGGGATAGGAACCCTCAATTAATTTTTACTGCAACAGCAAATGTAATGGTCACTGCATGATGAAAATGTTATATATAGCCAGAAAAGCTAAGTCACCAAATAGAAGTATTTGTTACTGATCTCATAACCAATCAGGCACAGAATGCCTTGTGCTGTCAATATGAATTCCTGAGCAGATTTTCTTTTTGCACAGTAGTGAACCCCTCACCTCCCCCCACTTCCCAATGTGCCACATGTCCTCCCCAACTTGTCCTTTTATGCGACTGTGACCACTGGGCCACTATGTCACAATGCAGTGTCAAAGTGTTACAATCATATTGGCTAGATGATGTCATCAGGATGCAAGCCCAGAGGGACAGCGACAAATGGACACCTTCAGCACACAGCATGGAGATGACATTGTATTGTGAATTAGCAATCTAAAAAGGTACTTTGAATACCACACAAACTAAAGAGTAAGGAACTTATCCCCTCAGCAAAGTAGTTTGCCATCTATTTTCTGGTCCTAGCTTTCCATCACAATCTTCTCTTTGATTTACACTTGGAAATGTTGAAGAATAAAACAGAGTTTCTTAAAAAAAGATTTGTTTTCACTTTCTCTTTTAATTATGTGTTATGTGTCTATGTGAATGTATGCCATGTGTGTGCAGGACCCCGAGGAGGTCAGAAAAGGGTGTCCGATTTCCTGGAGCTAGAGTTAGAGGGAGGTGTAAGCTGTTAACATGAGTTGGTGCTGGGAGTTTAACTCAGCTTTACAAGAACACAGAGTGTAAAGCTATACTTTTGCTAATAATACAATTGGACATAGGTTACTGCTCAAAAAGTCATAGCTCTTGACTCTTATGTAATGATATCTAATACACTATCTGCAAATCAGTACCATGTGTACATGTGTGTGTGTTCAGATATACAGTCACTTCCTACATGATGACAATTTGGTTAGGGACAGATTATGTATGTGATGGTAGTCCCATAAAATGATAGTGGAGTTGAAAATGCATAGTGACGCCAATGTCCTACAATGTGATATCACACAGCATAGTACTTGGATACTTGTTGCAATTGTGGTACAAGCATCCTCACTCTGTCTACCATATAGGATATCACATACAATTATGTACTGTGTGTAATACATGATAATGAAAATAAATGACTATATTACTGATCTTGTTTACAATGCTGTATTTTATTGCTATTTTAGTGCAATCTTAATTTTTAAAAAAGGTTATTTGGGCCACCAATGTAGATCACTGTGAAAGAAATTTGCCACACAAATGAGTGACGTGAGTTTGATTCCCAGAACTCACATAAAAGTAGAGAGAACTAACCTTTCAGTGTTGTCCTCTGACCTGTGTGTATATACCATCTAATAATGCATTCTCACACAATAATAAATTATTAACTTGTCTTACTTTTTATTCAGTTCACTACCATGATTCTCTTGGCATTCAAATTCCAACTGGAGTGGCTCATTAAGGTCTGCATACAGCATCCTAGGGCTTTCCAAACCCAAAATTCTGAAACCTTTCACATTTCCCTCCAAACCAACTCTGAAGGCCTCAGAACCATGGTACCAGTGTTATCAGAGCAACCACTCAATTTCTGCCCCCAGCTTTCTGTTTTAATTACTCTTCTGCTGTGAAAAAAAAACACATGACAAGAACTATATGAAGGGTCTGTAGATTGCTCTGTAGGCAAGAACAAGTACTGCTCTTCTAGACAATATGGGTTCAGTTCTTAGAACCCACATCAGGTGCCTCACAGTTGCATGTAACTTGGGCTCTGACACCCTCTCCTGGCTTTCTCAGCCACCTCTATGCAGGTGGTGTACATAAAAGTCACTTGGGCACAGACATCCGATCTGTATTGAGCACACAGACACAAAGTGAACACATATATGCATGCATACACACTCACGTATACACACAATGTTTTTGTTTTGACTTGTTTTTATTTAAGAGTTTCTTTTGGCTTATGGTTTTTTATGGTGGGAAGTCCTAGCAGGAGGAATATGAGATAGCTGGTCACCTTGTATCTATAGTCAGGAAGCAAAGTGAGGAATTCTAGCGCTCAGCTTCTTTCTAGTTTTTATTCACTCTAGGAACCCAGGCCTTGGAATCATGCCAACCACAGTTAGAGGTGGACCTTCTCCCTTCAATGAACTCAATCTAGAAATTCCCTTATGGATATGCCCAGGGATTTATTTGCAATGATTCTAGATCCAGTCAAGTGGACCATCAGTATAGATCACATTATATTTCACCAGCAGCCAGGTCCCCTACCATATATTGATGGTAGGCCTACCCTTGTGTTTGGTATACATTTGTAGGGTGTACAGCAAATTTTTCTGGGTTAGTGTGAATATAGTTCATGACTGAAGTGGAAATTTGTGGTTTCTTTGGAAAGTTAGTCATACTGAATGATGTTTTCCTGGGGCACACAGGTAAATGGATGTTTTGCTAAAGCAGACACATGAAAGAATGCTTTTCCTGAAGAAGTCACAGGTGAAAATTTATTTTGCAATAGCAAATACATGCTGCCCAGAAGAAATATGAATATGACCCCACAGACAGTAGGAGCTCAAACATTGGTCTGCTTTGCAACAACACACATGCATGGATCAGTTTGCTTACATTGCATTGCTGAGCTCTGCTTGTGGTGATTGATACCTTAGAGAGAAACTCACCAAAGAACTTCTCGTGAGGTTCCTGTGGCTTCTTGCTGCTTCCATGGAGGCCTTGGGCCTGTTGGCAAGCCTGGTGGTTTCTTCTGGACTGAACTGCCCTTGCTGGTTCATGTGTGGTGACTGCCAAGTGGACTGCACTGCATCTGCTGGTTCGTGTGTATCTACTGAGAGCACTGGACTGCAGCTGCTGATTTATATTTGGTGTCTACTACTGGAATGAACTGCAGATATCCTGACAACAAAGATGGGACTCACTCTCAAAGAACTATTTCTGAACAGGTTTACTTCCCCTGTGTCCTAATAACTTTTCTTTTTGACTGCCCTCTGGTGGGTTGTGGGCTAGCCGAGAGGTTGAACATTTACTAAAGTGTGTTGTAAACAATTTATGCCTACACATGACATTATCACAATGCAAAACATTCCTCACATGTTTTTCAGAATGTAGCCATGTTTAGTGATACTTAACAGTACACAGGATGATATATTCAATACTTGTATGTATTTCATGAGTTCATCCTAAAGAGAAATAAAACATTAAAACATACAACCAAAATATTAAGAGTTATTTTTGGAATGTTCCTTTCTAGTCTTCAAACTAGCATTGATTTTCCTGACTGTGGATTAATATCTATATGCTGGTGAGGGCAGGCACAAGATAAGGCAAGGCCTGTGATTGGGCAGTGAAAAAGTAAGGTAGATGTTGAGTTTTGGAGAGAAAAAAGAGAAAGAAGAGGAAAAAGAGGAAGAGAAGATGGAGGAGAAGAAGGATGACCCACCCTCGTGTGGCTTTAATTAGCCACATGTAGCTATGAATATCTTATAAGGGATGGCTTATTATAGGATAATTTATCTTATCTAGGTGGGCCATATCAATTCCAGCAATAACACTTGGTTCTGAGTTTATTGTGTGGACATTTTGTGGAGTGAGAATTTACTGATATAAATCTGACTGATAAATTGTAAGCTTATTGAGTTTTGATTTTAGCAGGTTACTGGGTGTTGTGATTATAACCATAGGGGGTGGATACTGGGAATGTGAACAAAGTCCACAACAGAGAGCTGCAAGATAGATGGCCACTGATGGGGCTAGCTATGGAGGTGGAGAGACCACTGGGAACAGAGAGTAGCAGTAGGTAGCCTGGAATAGTACATGGTGACCCGCATCTTTTTCTAATATTTACTGCTACACCTAATAAAGTAGGCAACATCATAAAAAGGGATCAACAGATGGGGTACCCAGATGATGTATAGTCTTCATCCTTTGTGTTTTCTCACCTTGCTCAGTCTCACTATTTTGGCATGTTCTCACCTTGTGGTTCCCTGGTCTGTACTTGCTCCATCCTCTGACGCTATTGGAAGCCCCTGGTTGAGATGATGACTGGCTCCTTTTAAATGAGAGATAATTTATCAAGGCCTGTGTTTAGTGTTTTTGAACAAATATTCATGGCTAACATGAATGTACCAACTCATCTAGAACGCTTGTTAAAAATGTACTATCACAGATGTACTGAAGAAGGTATATTGTTTAACATGCCTCCCACCCACTTATATACATGCTCTAACCTAAAAACTGATTTCCCAGGGCAGGGTCCCTCAAAAAGATGTGCCTAGCTAGGTAGTTTCTTAATAATGGCAATACAGACATGAGACTGGGCACAAAGAGATATTTGGCAATTCATACACTTGGTTTTTTGACACTGGACAGGCTTCTAATTACTCCTATATAACCCAGTTTTGAAGTAACAATTTAAACCACAAAAGCTACCTTTGTCAGAAGGATTGAGACTCCAGAGCAGTCATTCTTAATGACGTGACGTTTTTTCTCTCCCATCAATGTATAGAAGCAAACACATGTTGAAACAATTGTCCTTGGATTTTACAATTCTCTTGAAAGCAAACAGGAGGAGGAAGACAGGAGGAGGAAGAGAAGGGGATAATGACATTGTATATGTAACTTACTTTTAAAAGCATTTAAAATTATTTGTATATAGTAACATAGAAACTAAACAAATTGTTATGTAACTGAAACAAATAATAATTACAGTAATTAATTATATCCAATATTATAATTTTGAGAAGTAAAAAATTCTAACTTCCTAAATTGCTTTTAGTAGTCATGCAAATGTAAAGTCCAATCAGAATCTATTACCTCCTCCTATCAACACCACTTTTCCAGCTGTACATGGGATGGGAGGAAGGAAACTCAGAACTCAGCACTTGATCTCAGTCATTTGATTGGCAGAAACTAATTGGTAAACTAAGAGCATCTAAGAGCAAGGTCCTCCCCAACCCAATGTCTTCCATTCCCTCTTTGAAGGTTGGGCTTGTAGGAATCAGACCTGTGTCAAAGTCACTGAAGTCTCTCTCAGACACCATAGTCTTTCTATTCTCATCTTCTAGTATCTCTGTCCCCACAAATCTACTGACCTTCTAACTCCATCTTGATATCTGATATATGTTCCTTGACAGACCCAAACTTTCACTTTGTAAGTCAGGGAAAGCACTAATCATATTTTTTATCAACCATACGAACCCAAATATAATAAAATATAATACATGTCCAAGACAGTTATATACATACATACATGCAAACACAAACACGCACACACACACACACACACACACACACACACACACACACACACACACACACATACATCCAAGACATACAAACAGGCATCCATATCCATATGTTCACAATGGTATGTTGCTATGATTTGCTTCACACTACCCACCCCTTCTTAAATATCAACTGTGGGAATAATATATCAATTATTATATGCAGCTGGGAAGATATTTGGGCCTCAGAGGTCCTTTGCACCCTAGCTGTGTATTGACTTAATTCTCACAATGTGTAGCCACTTGACTACCTCCTTGGCTCCTCTTTGGATTTCCAGTTGAACCTTCAGCATGATAGCTGATGTGGGGACCTTTCTCTTTCCAAGAGGGCTTTATAAAGTCACCTGAAAGAAGAAAGTCACTTCAAGCATGGGATTGGCTTGAGCTCTGTGGAGTTAATGATTTAGAAGGCATTAGTCTACTTGGGAATACGATTTACTGTAAGTAGTATGTAGTTCTCTGGTGTTCTTCAAGCACATACAAGAGAGGAGTGCTGGAAAGGCTGAGAAAATTCCAGGAGCAATCACAAAATGACACAGTGGCTGTTATATAGTTAGCTTCTGTATCTAAGCTAACCTGGGAAATCGGCTAATTTCTCAGTTTATGAAGAATTTTAAAAAGGCCCCGGAGGGCAAGCCACTCAGTGCCTGTCATCCATGACAGATAAAGTAGTTCTTTCCAATTTTTATCAGAATATTCAAGATAGTTCAGAAAAATTAGTATGATTAGATGAATATTAAGATGATCATTTTTTTAAAAAAAAGAAACTGATTTGTCAAATTTTCAAGTTGGACTTAATTGTCTCTCGACATAGCTTCAATTAATTTATTTACTCACTCTCTCATTTATTAAATTTGGAAACTTTACAACTCACTTGCAATGATTAGTAATGGAAGCAATTGCTAGGCAAATAAAGAATGATATAGAAGAAGCTCTTTTTGCATTAGCCAAGAATTAATTCCGTGAAAGGTGGGGAATGAATGACCTTCTTCGGGAATGCTGGTAGAGGGAATATCCACTTAAGGATGGCAACATAAACAGCCCACGTTAAAGTTAATAAACAAATAGAAGGTGCTCACGTATCAGTCCATTTGAAGAACTGGAGTTGCAAATCACCCATGTGAGCTAATGGTGGACTTTATCACTGATGAAATTATATATGCAGCCCACGGAACATAATTCACCCAACTTTTCCTCTTTTTTGCATGTGAATGAACTCAAATGCCTCAGGCACAGAGATGAGTAAGACGACAGCTATAATAGCTTGCTGTTGCTAAAAGGCAGAGTCCTAAGTTGTTAGTTATCTGAGGACCATTAAAATCTGGACTCACTCTACCTTTGGATATATTAAGTTCTATTTTTAGTGGCCAATTCAAACAGTTTGTTCTTCTCAGGGAAGTGGGTGTTATATTGCCTATCAGTATAATATGCAGATAAATGAGGACGTTTCTTTCCCAGGCAACAGGCAGAACATACATTGTCATTGCTGTTGGAGAAGACTCTGGTGGGCTTCCAGCTTTTCTATCCCTGGGTGCCTGCTTCTGTAAGGTTAGAGGAGCTAAGAAAGTCACTAGCCAACTTCCCAGGGGGCCCTGTAATTTGGATGTATGAAGAATAAATGATAGCAGCAACTAGGGCTAAGTATGATCAGGCTGACTCGTCCATCTCCACGTAAACTTCAGACTCAAATGCACACCGCGCCTTTGAATTTATAAACCTTAGTGATGTCTCATTGTTATCTAAAACTCACGGATATAGGTATCTTTCTATATGTGATTAATGATATTGCATGTGATTCTTTTTAACATGTGCCTGAATTTGTTCGGGAATTCATCTCTCTAGTTTGGTGAAGAAGATTGGTAGTCCACTGGGCGTGGCTTCTTTGATGGGATCCATTTTGCATTGTGGAATGCCTCTGAGACAGGAAGGTACTTGTTCTCCCAATGTGCAGAATTCTTGTTCTCCCTGGATCCAGCCCCACTTTTCCCATGGAAGTCAGGGAAGAATAATCACTGTAAAACTCAGGAAATCTAGATTCTAAGTCACCCCAGATTTTTGGTACTAAGGTAGTAAAAAAGCAATGTTTCCTTTCCTATCATTTCTTTCAACGTATGAACTTTTTAATGTATCGGTTTAAAAGTACCGATGACTTATTTTTCTCCTTTATAATGATGTTAAGTTTCCTCTCACTGTAACATATATTTGAAATAACTTCTTTATAAAGAAAAAAGGTCAAAAGTCTGATGTTCTACTGACTGGGGCTCTATTCTTCTATACTCATAGATCAGTGTCCAGCCCAGTCATCATCAAAGAGGAATCATCTAGCAACTGGTGGGAGTGGATGCAGAGACCTTCAGCCAAACACCAGACAGAGCCAGAGGAACCCCACAGAAGAGGAGGAGAAACGACTATAGGAGTGAGAGTGGTCAAGGATACCAGGCGAACATGGCTCACAAAATCAATCAAGCAGGGCTCATAGGGGCCCACAGTAACTGAAATGACAAGCACAAACCTTGTGTTGGACGGAGCTACATTTCCTGCATGTAACAAGGGGTATGGGGGGTGGTGCTTATTTGATCTTGGGACCCTTTTCCTCTTGAGGGTTGTCTCATCCAGCCTTGATATAAAGATTTGTGTCTAGTCTTATTGTTGGACCGTGTTATGCCATAATCAAATGATATTCCTGAGATGCTTGCTTTGTTTGAAGGGAAATGGAGGAAGAATGTATCTGAGGGAGAGAGGAGGTAAGAGAAAAGACTGAGAGAAGTCTGTGGTCAAGATGTAATGAATGAGAGAATAATTTATAAAAGGAGAAAAGGGTGTTTTTGGGGTTCTGGGGTTTGTTTGTTTAGCTAATGTCTTTGAAAGTTTCAGTCAGTACCAGTGTTTTGATCAAAGCTGAACAATGTGACAAAGCAAAACAACTTATCGCATGGTCAGGACACTGAGGGCAGTGAGGAAGAGACTGGGGTTCTGTGACACTAGGCACTTAATAGGTGAGAAGTATCCCACTGCACCACTGATCTAGTTTCTGCTGTCTCCCAGGAACACCATGTTAGGTGACAAAGCTTTAGCACAGGGACCCCAGAAACACTTAAGTTCAAAACTATAACTAGGTCATTTCAGCTGTCCTTCGAATGGCATGAATTAGTGCTGAAATGTCTGTTGAGTGGTGTATCCCTATTTTATCATCACTGTGGCCAAATACTTACAGCAAATATAGGAAAGAAGGTTACTGTAGTCTAAGGTTTCCTCACAGAGAGCACTCTCACTACTTGTGGTAGAACATGATCCTGTGTGTGGTGGAGGAGGGAAAGGTAAGCGATGGAGACAGGAGGGGAAGACCTAGCCCGTATGATCCACTCCTCGACTCCTCAGTGTCCACGATCCTTCTAAAACAGCAGCACCAGCTGGAGAGCAAGCATTCAGACACCGGAGGATGCTGAGCACACTGCACATGCAAAAGTAACTAGTGTGTTAGCATGACACTCCCATGCTACAAAACCTTAACTATAAATATACCTAGGGGTCATATATGAGAAAGGAAAGCTGCTGAGTAACATCTCAACATCCTACCTTTATAAACCACTTGATATTTGCAACTCTTTCTTTGGAGATGTTTCCTAGAGCTAGGACTATAATCTTCACTTTTGAAGGTGGAGGGTCAATCATGGCCAGAACATAACACGTGATTAAAACGTATTTGTTGGCAGGAACTTGGTGAGCATGTTTGGCTTTATAGAGTTAATTATGTGTACAGCATGCATGCCTGCTTTAGGAATATTAGCTGGGGATACAGTAACATTCTTTCCATCAGTGCTGAATGACAAGCATAGCAAAGTTAACCTCCTGTGTGGCCGGCTGCTGAGTGTTCACGGCTTGTTAGATACTGTGCTAAGTGGCTGTGATTGGCTATATTTATTTCATCCATACACCTACCCTCTTGCGTATTACTATTAAGCTTAGCTTACAAATAAGGGTATTGAGATATATTACTATTTTTGCTATTCTCTGATTCTTGCCCAACATCAAACTAAGTGAGCTCAAACAGAAAGTCGAGCATTGTATCCAAAGTTCTTACCTTTGTCATCTATTGTGTCTTATAAATCATTGTTTTGTTTTTATACCAAAAGGTTGGTTTCATGGAGACAGTTTCATATGTGTGTACACATTGTAGTCTCTTCATACTCACCCTGCTCTCTTCTGTGTGCCTCTTGATCATCCCCTTTCTTATGAATTAGTTTGCTTTTCATTCATGATGAATATATTCTATCATCCTCTCTTATTCCTTCTCTCCACTTAGACATTTTCATTCTCCCTCATAGTTTCCTTTTCACTTTCACATCCTAGAAAACATACACCCATATGAATATATATGTGTATATAAACACACCAACATGCAGATATACATATACACATAATGTACACATAGGGATAAGCATTCATATACACATATCTATATACACATGTAGCTATAAATACACATATATAAAATATAAGAATACATATGTGTAAATGTATATAAACATACATGTATATGCACATGTATGTAATGATGCATGAACATATACATGAATATGCATATATGCATACTATACACGTATATGTATGTAAGGATGCATATGCATATGCATAAAAGTATGCACACATGTATATTTCATGATACACATTAAATCTAAGTTCTACATATGAAAGAAAATATGTAGACAATAAATATGTGATATAAGACTTTCTGACTCTGTCTTACTTTCTTAATGTACTGATCTATAGTTCTATCTACTTTCCTGCATATGCCATAATTTCACTATTCTTTACAAATAACTAAAATTCCATTCTGCATATGTACATTTTCTTTATCTGTTCATGTATTGATAGATACCAAGGCAAGTGCTAGACTTAGAATCACTGAACTTTGGATGAGATATCCTCATAAGTCCTGGGCATTTGAGAACTTGATTCCCAGTTGGTAGCTGGGAGAGGCATAGGTGATGTGGTATTTGTTAGAGGAAACATGTTGATAGTGGTAGGTTTTGAGATTTCAAAAGACTTGTAATGCTTGAGTTAGCTCTCTGCTTTCTGTGAGCTCTCAATTGTTCCTGCCTCTATGCCTCTGCTTGGTCATCGTGAACCCTCTGGACCCATAAGCCCCAAATACATCTTTCCTTCTATAATTTACCTTGATCATGGTATTACTATTGATCTATTGCTACATTAATAGAAAAGTAACAAAAGCAGAATCTCTCTCTCTCGCTCGCTCTCTCTCTCTCTCGCTCTCGCTCTCTCTCTCTCTCTCTGTCTCTCTCTCTCTCTGTCTCTCTCTCTCTCTCTCTCTCTCTCACACACACACACACACACACACACACACACACAGATAAATACACCCTGGAGAGATAAGGCTATATTATATGATGCTTATAGTTCACATTGTTTATTTACATTGTTAGGTACTGATCAATTGCTTGATTGACTGATTGACTATTTTTATGTAGCGTGAATTGGCTAGGTATTGGTTTAGGCTGACAATGACCTTGAACTCATGAACTTCCTTCTTCTACCACTGATATGCTAAAATTATAGACATGGGACTGTCTGCCACAAACCTGGTTTAGGTAGGTTTAGGAATTGAATCCTAGAACTCTACAATGCTAGGCCAGTGCTGTACCCCTAGTTTCGGGTTTTTTGGACAACCACCATATTGACTTCCTTAATGGCCAACCCAGTTTATACTCACAGCAGTGGTGAAGAACGATTCTTCATTTCCTCACAATGTTAGCAGCATTTGTTGTTGTATTTTTTTCTGTATTGCTTTTTTATTTGTTTTGTTTATTGAAAGCCATTCTGATTGAGGTGAGATGGAATCTCAAAGCAGGTATAATTTTTGTATTTCCCCAATGGCTGCAAATACTGGATACTCTCAAATATCTACTGGACATTTGCAAGACTTCCTTTCAGAACTATTGAATTTATTGCCCTATGTATTAAATGGATGGTTTGGGTTATGAGCATTTAATTTGTGGAAACCTAGAGGAGATAATTCTCAATAATGTGCTACAAATGAGTTCAAGAGCATATTAAGATCATATACCCTGATCAAGTTACTATCATCCCAAGGATCAAAGATGTTCAAAATATGCAAATCAATAAATGTAAAACAGACTTAAGGACTGTGAACATTTCAATACATGAAAAAAAGTGTCTGTGGTAAAGTTCAGCATCCTTTCATGAATAAAGTCCTGAGGAAACAAGGAGTAGAAGGAGCACATGTCACATGATGACAGCCCCACAAACAAGCCGATAGCCTCAGGTGGTAATAGTCATAACAACAAACCTATAGCATCTTATGATGATGGTCACAGTAACAAATCTATAGCCAATATTATACTAAATGGAGAAATTGAAAGCATTTTATCTTTTTAGATAAAGAATCAAGAATGGAAGGAGAGTGCCCAGTCCCTCAAACTCAAAGCTATTTTTTGAAGTATTAGCTACAACTATAAAGAGAACAAAACAGAAGTGGCATAGATAAGAATGGAAGAAGGCAAACCAATGCTAGCTGCAAACAGCATGACCTTGAGTTTAAGAGACCTGAAAGGCTACACTAGAAAATTATTAGAGCTCTTAGAAAGATACTTTTAGTGAAATAGCAGGATACACAATTAACATTTAAATATCAGTATTTTTGGTATATACAGAAGATGAACTTATTAATATAGCAATTGGGAAAAATGTCTGAATTAAAACAGTGTCCAAAACATAAAATTATATAAAAATAGAAATAAAGTTAATAAAGGAGTTTAAAGGCCATTGCAATGAAAACTTTAAGACATAATAGAAATAGAAGATCCTAGAAGGTTGTAAAGAACAAACTGACTAAAACTTATAAGATATATGTTCTGAACAAAAGAAACAAATGGGAATTACATATTTCACAACTGACTAAATCATTAAGTATTTTTTATACTTATTCTATAATTCTGTATGTTCTGTTCAGTTTTTCAGCCATTCTTTCTTAGAAATGTCAAAGCTGGAAAGAAAGGTATTGATTTGGACCAAAAATGTTCCCCGCAGGCTCATGTGCAAGAATATTTGGTCCCTATCTCAAGTCACTATTTGGGGGAATTTTTGAAACCTTTGAAAGGTGAGGCATAGCTTGAGGAACTGGGTCATTAGGAGCCTAGCCTTCTTCCTGTCCTTGTCACTTCCAAATCACAGATGTAACAAGTTCCTGCTGCCACATTCTCCCGGGACTCAACACAATCCTTTCCCTGCTGTGGTGGACTATATACCCTTAAAGCACGTGTCCAGATGAACCCTTCCTCCATTAAGTTGCCACAAGGACAAAGATACCTGTCATGGCAAGAGCTCCTGTTATCAAAATATCTACAGCCTCTTGGATTCCAAGATTCAATATGCTGAGAACTCTGCCTTAGGTTTAAGCAGGGGACAGTGAGGGAATAGTTAAATGCAACCAATTTACCTGGGTAGAACCTGTCTGTGTTTACATGATTGGACGATTGTCTTGGAGAATAGGTAGGAATTCATCAGTCCTATATGACTGGAGGTGACCTGGGTAGGAAATAGCCATTGGGGAGACATAGAAAAGAGAGGATCCAAGCCTCATCGCTTGGGGACACGGAAGGTAGTAAAGCCAAAATAAAACAAGTGAGAAGAAAATGGTTAGCAATGTATCAAAAATATCGTATGGAGGCTGACATGTGATAGGAAAACCGTCTCACTGTTCAAGCATGATGTCACTCTAGCCTTGCTGTTTGAGCAACCCACCATAAACACAAGCTCACACAAGCTCAGGCATCTGTCAGAAAGTGTCTTGCCTGGACTCACTGTCCTTCCATAAACACTTCACTTTCAGTTTCTTACATTTGTTCTATAAAGAAACTTGACTTAATTGAATCAGTAATTTGATGTTGACCAACTAAAAGGGAAAAAAGAATCACCAGGCTTCATGCTGACAGTCAAAATGATAGATGCTACCTTTCTTTTTGACTAATTTGCCAGGCATGATTGATTTAATAATAGCTAGGTTTCATTTTAATACTAGTGACAATTGGGGAAAGAGTTGGCAAGGAAAATAAAAGAGTGGTACTCTATAGCAGGTATTTAACGAAGACAGCCTAAAAATCAATATTAATCCTTTGCTGGCAGCTGAACATTTCAGTCAACCAAGGCAGACGAATGGGCCATAATGTCAGTCAGTAGTATTAGTCTGCTCCTTGGCTGAGTCTTGCTCTAAATGAGAACTGTTGATTAAAAATCCATCCAGGGATGCCACTGCACATGTTAAATAGTTCTCATTCTCCCCACAGTCAGAAAATGTTTCTCCTTTAGCTTTTCAGGATATTTCTTTACTCTTCTGTTTCCTAGTAGATCTGTACTAACCCTAGAGATAAAACTCCTGTAGTCCTCCAACCCAAAGGCTTCCCTTCACCAATAGATAAGCCAGTGGCTTCCAGGAGTCCCCCTCCCCCACTACCGCCACCACCACACAGAGAAAGTACAGTAGTTGCATACTGGATATAATCTAACACCACGTTGGCAGCAGGGAGATATTGTAAAGAACAAAACATTTTTTAGGCATGACCCTAAAGTGAGATTTCTTATCTGCATGTTGCCAGAGAGCTGTTAAGAACACATTCTTTTACAAAAGTTACCTCACTATCATGATTTTAATTAGTTACTCTGTATTTGGGGGTCTATACATATAGATCATATGTTTGTCTTAAACTGTCTAGAGCAAAAGAATAGTTAATAAAATAGACTTCAATACAGTCAATCTCCTGGGAAATGCAAGCAAGAACTTCTAGTGGATTTTTACCTCTGTTTGCTACAGGTTGGGAGAAGACACATGCTTAGCATCCCCTAAACGATATGTGATTAACAGAGAAAGCAAAGACCAGCCATACAAATGGATCTTCTTGAACAGGAGTTAGACAAAGATCGCTGGGATTTTTCTATTAATCCAGTGTAACTGGACATCTTGTGGGAAGTTCATAGCTGAAGAAACTTCTGTTTCCTAGGAAATGCAGTCATGCCTCCGTCCTCTGGCAGAGCATTTTCTTGTGTATGTTTCTGTGTCTTTGACCCATGTTGGTGAAGTTTGTATGTTTTCCTCTGGCTTTTTATATCTCTTCATAAATCATGTCTTTATAATTATTTTTTAAGATTTGTTTATTTTGTGTACGAATACACTGTAGCTATCTTCAGACACACCAGAAGAGGATATCGGATCCCATTACTGATGGTTGTGAGACACCATGTAATTGCTGGGAATTGAACTCAGAACCTCTGAATGAGCAGTCAGTGTTCTTAACCGCTGAGCCATCTAGAACCTCAGCTTAGCAAACTTTTTTTTCTGGTGCTAGTTAATGGAAAAAGTTTAAAAAAAATTTTCAAAGATGTCATCAAAACCTTTTTCTAAGAAAGCAAGGTGAGGAAATCTATACAATACAATTCCACATAGGACTTTCTAATGTTAGAGTTAGATGAGCTAACAGATTTTCTGGCTTGTTTTTCCCTATCCAAGGGAGATTACCTTCTAAATAGTCTCTATCTATACTACACTGAAGAAGGCAGTGTTGGACTGGAATTTCAAAACTAATTGGAGGTTTGACTTCATGGCAAAGAGTGTATAAAATAGGGCTACTGAGAGGTACCAGGATCAGAAAGACTAGGAAGAAAACTAACCACGCTCCAGGATTTTTACTGTAATAAAGGTTTCAGGATGAATACAATGCATCACTGTCTTGATTGACACTCAACAAGATTAGTATCATTGTCATAGACGATGAAGCCATTAAAAATCCAACAGTTACCATAACTGGTGAGTGATGGAATGAGTGACTTGCACATGGTTCTTACTCTGGATTAGCTACCCTTTCTACACTTTTCCAAACAATAAATTATGGTTAAAAAAAATAGCATATGACAAAGTTAAAATAAATCGAGCAACCTTCCTTGATGTCTATTTTCCTTTTATACCTTATGTTCATTTTTTCCCTTTTGTCTATATTTGTACATAGAATCCAGTCACATTTTCTCTCACTTGTTCATACAATGCTAAAAGCCACCAATGTACTTTTCTGGATCATATTGTATCCTCTTAACTTGTCTCCCCTGTGTGTCCTGGGCTCATGCTCTCTAGCCTTGATATTGAAGCTTACAGGAAGCTTTTAAAATGTCAGATCAAATCAATCTTCTACTCCAAATTATCCAGTGACTTCCCATTTCACTCAAAGTAAAAGACAATTAAAGATCACCAAAAACAGTAGAGTAGGGAATTCCAGGGCTCCTTGCCCCAACGAAGCAGCTAATAACCTGGCAAAAACTGTGAGAATCAACTTTAACAGAATATTTCAATACAGTCAAACACACAGCAATAGTCAATGTTCTGTCTTTGAAGTGTCACTCCTGGATGTCATGTCCTTGATAATCACAAAGCCTTTATAACTTGAATGATTTTTAGTTAGAGAAGGTTCTTGAAATTCTCTTTATGGTGAGTAATTCATTAATTTTTAGTGATAAATACTATTCGTGTGTGTGTGTGTGTGTGTGTGTGTGTGTGTGTGTGTGTGTGCATGTATCACAGTTTAATCTGTCCAACTAATGAAGGACATCTTGGTTGATTCCAAATTTTACAAATTGGAAATATGGCTATAAGTAAATCATTTGCAGATTTTTGTGTTGCCATAGTTTTTTTTTAACTCTTTTGATTAACAATAAGGAACATGGTTGTGGCTCTCACAGTAAAAATATGCATAGCTCTTTAAGAAACTTCTAGACTATTTTATAAATGATTACCATTTTGTATTCTCACCAGCCATGAATAAGAGATGTTCTACAACTTTCTGTAGGTCTGTACAACTGTCGATCATTTTTTAAAACATTTATAAAATGTTATTATTAACACCTATATAGATATCAGTCATAGATTATCTTTGAATGACTATTTTTCTTTTATCCAGATTTTCTTTTTATTCCCTTTTCCGGTTTCCTGTCCATAAGCCCCCTGTCCCATGCCCCCTTCTTTTTCTTCTATGAGGGTGTTCCCCCTCCCCAACCACCCCCTTCATGCCCTGACATTCCCCCCACACTGTAGGGGCCAGCCTTGGCAGGACCAAGGGCTTCTCCTCCCATTGGTGCCTAACAAGGCCATCCTCTGCTACACATGCAGCTGAAACCAAGGGTCTGTCCATGTACACTCTTTGGGAGCTATGGTTGGTACTGTTGTTCTTATGGGGTTGCAAGTCCCTTCAGCTCCTTCAATCCTTTCTCTAATTCCTCCAATGAGGACCCCATTCTCAGTTCAATAGTTTGCTGTTAACATTCACCTCTGTATTCGTCATGCTCTGGCTGAGCCTCTCAGGAGAAAGCTATATCAGAGTCCTGTCAGCATACATTTCTTGGCTTCATCAATATTGTCTGGGTTTTGTGACTCTGTGTGTGTGTCTGTGTGTGTGTGTGTGTGTGTATCTATATCTATATCTATATCTATATCTATCTATCTATATTAAATATAGGTATAGATATAGATATAGATATAGATATAGATATAGATATAGATATAGATATAGATATAGATATAGATAGAGAGAGACTGAATACCCAGATGGGCCAAGCTCCTCTTGGGTGTATTTGCTTCTTTTTGTTCTAGAGCTTTTAGATGTACTGTCAAGCTGCTAGTGTATGCTCTCTCCAGTTTCTTTTTGGAGGCACTCAGACCTATGAATTTTCCTCTTAGGACTGCTTTCATTGTGTCCCATAAGTTTGGGTATGCCATGCCTTCATTGTCATTAAATTCTAAAGAAGTCTTTAATTTCTTTCTTTATTTCTTCCTTGACCAAGTTATCCTCTATCATCATCATGAGATGTAATTTTAAATGCAAATCTTGCTTTTCTGGTGTGTTGGGAAATCCAGTGTTTGCTTTGGTGAGAGAACTGGACTCTGTTGATGCCAAGTAGTCTTTGTTTCTGTTGCTTTTTTTCCTGTGCTTGCCTCTTACCTGTGCTTGTCTCTGGTATTAGCTGGTCTTGCTGTCTCTAACAGTTACCTGACCCTCCTTTAAGCCTGTCTACCAGCATTTCTGAGAGTCCAGCTCTCTTCCCCACAGGATTTGGGTACAAAGAGCTGTGGGACTAGGTTAGCTCCAAGCACAGGTAGAAACCAGAAGGGTCCTGTCCCAGACTGCTCCTGGGTTTGTGTGTCCTGAAGGCTCCAGGCAGGTCCCTTGAAGCAGAAGTGTTGGTCTTACCTCTAGTGTTTCAGCACTCCTTTCAGCTCTGTAGGCAGGCAGAAATCTGAAGGATCCTCTTCCTGACTGTTCCTAGGTTCCTTTGTCCCAAGGGCTCTACGTGGGTTCCTCTTGGGCCAGGAATATGAGCAGAAGTGGTAGTCTCTCCTGAACTCTCATGATTGGCCGAACCTCTGAGAGTCCATCTTTCTTACCCATGGGATTTGGTTACAGAGAAATACAGTGCTTCTTAGCTACCTGGCATGCATTCTACATCCCCAACTCTAAATGATATTTTTTAAATCTCATTTTAAGTTCTACGATAACAGAAAACATTTTGATTTGCTTGCTATTTATCTATCATATATCTATCTATATTACTACTACAACTCACACCATTATAAGAACTCCCATTATGTGAAGACTCTCAACAACTTGAAAAGAAGTTCAAGTATATGAAGGCAAGGAACAGTATAGTCCTACAAAGAAATATTCTTGAAAAGGTAGGAAGGAGAATTCTGTATACAATTTGTACCAGACACCAAATCAAAATCCCTTGAAGACTTCAGTCCAATTATCAACTATATAGCAAGCTTTGACTCTCAGTGACATCTATGTGGATAACTCTTCATCCTATGACTGAAGGACAGGAATTGACAACACAAACACATCCATTCCACTGTAGGCTCATTTCAAAGAGTAGGTAGGTGTGTGGGTCAGAGATTTCATTTTCATGAGCCATTGAATCAGCCCCATGCACTGAGAGAGTCATGACAGCACACCTAATTACAAGTCAGATGAAGGCAATTACCCAGTATTCAAGAAGAACAGGCTCTTAGTACCCCACTTTCTTTCGTTGTCTATTTAAGGCAATTATTTTTCTTTAGTCTTAACATAGATCAATTGCCTAATGTATGCTCCATTCTTCACATTAACAGATGTTGTATGAAAGAAAAGTTTCCCTGGAAAATGCTTTAGTCAATACAGCTATTCAGGTTTTGTTACTACAGGCCTCATGAGTTTATGTGCACCTTGATCCTTTGAGAATTGAATTCATCATTGGCCCAAATGTAGTTAACCATAAGAATCTTACTTGGTTTTCTTGTTTGTTTGTTTTAAGCAAAATATCTTTCTTGTTTGATGCTATATGGAACTGATTTTGGAAAATTGTAATCTATATTTTTCTCATCCTTGATTTTCATGGAGCTAACTCAAGCAACTAGCAGTTGTTGCTATACATAGTCATAGTCATTAAAAAAAATAGTGATATGATCTAAAAAAAAAGAAGATAATGAGTTGCTGAGTGACCTTGTTGTTTGTGTCTTTATATAATATCATAAAGTACATCTATGAAAACTTAGATGTGGCCTTTTTCACATTCTCAAGAGGTGAAATAACCACAAGATACATAAAAGAGCAGCTGGCATAGCAGGTATACTGTCTTACCGTCAAAGTTTTCTTTATGAATTAAAAGACACATACTACATGATTAATTAAATTAATTGATGAATTAAATGAATTAATGATCATGTAAATAAAATTCAAAATCAAGTTGAAAACTATAAAAGCACAATACACACACAGACATGTTGCAGTAAATGCCTAACCCCAATAAACCTGTGTAAGGAACACACAACTTAGATTGAGCAGATCTACCACTGCATTGCTCTATTCCCCAGCTATGAAATCCCTTGATACTTGCAATTTCTCTAGGCTACATGGTTCTCCTCCATCTTCTCTTCACCTCTTCTTCTTCTGCCTTCCTCTGTCTCCTCCATCTCCTCACCTGCCTCTCTCCTTCCTTTCTCCCTCCTCTCTAAAACTTTCAGCCCCTCTTTTCCCTTCCACTGCCCAATCACTGGTTCTAGCCCTTATTTGACCAATTGAAATGGGAAGAGGGTCACATGAATTCACCTGAGTATCTGAAGTGGAATTAACATCAAAATACAAACAGCACCAAGGCAATCTCCAACATTTCCCCCTTTTTGTCATGGTTGGTCCATGTCAAATATTGTTCTCTGTACATCTTGTATAGTCTCTGCCGCAGTAAAGAGCTTTGGATTATACCAACATCAGTGAATGGCTGAGTAAAGCTTTTTACTGTGAAATTCATATGACTAGGACATTAGTAAATGACTAAAAATTTCTGGCTTCCTTGTAGTCTGGAGAACCTCTGTAGAATATGTGCCCTATATGGATGAAAATGGTATTCTACTATTCATAATTATAATTGTTGAAAATCGTGTAGAGAAAAGGAAAGCCCAACAGTCTTGGAATCTACCTACCTAGCAAAAAAAAGTTTAGGATTAGCTTACAGACCTGTGAGTAGCACAGGCTCACACTGCTGTGAGCTTTCCAGTCTCTAAACAAAAGCCCTGAGAAGCTACTCTCATGTTCCTACTTTTATTGATCCTGAAATTCCACATAGCTTGGAGTGTAATATGAGAGTTATGTTTAGTACAGCATCTGAAAATATTATCCAGAAATTCATTACATTATTGACTTTTTCCATATCCATTTTTTTTATTTTATCTATTCCATTGTTGAAAGAGGTGGGAGCAGAGATAACATGTCTGCCTTCATGGGCTTTATCCATCCCTCTTTTTTATTTCCTCAGAGTTCCTAAACTATACGTTGGTACTATCTAAATTGAAGATGGTTCTTTTCCTATTAGGTAACTCAGTTTGGAAACTCCCTCAAAAACACACTCAGAGGTGGGGCTACTAACTCTCTGGGTGCTTATTAAACCAAATTAATTGATGATCAAGATTAGTATCATACATACTATTTAATTATGAATAGATTTTATTTGGTTTTGCATTTAATCTTACTACTTCAAAATGGTAGCACATTAAGTGAGCTAACCGTACATGGTATAGTTCATTTTTATTGTTGATGGCATGACTTGAGAATAAAATATGTGTCTTCTATTTTGTGGTTCGTATTCTGGAAGAGTATGAGACTCAGGGGACCATCCATAGAATGCCACAAACAGCAAGAAAACTAACACTTAATGATACGTCAGTGCAAATATGCCTGGGCTGCTCTCATATACGTAACAAGGGAAAACAAGACTCAGCATATTGTGTCTTCTTCAGTCTTATGGTTGTTTGTCACACAGATAGGTCTATGACAAAGTATCTCACATTAATAGCTTAAAAGAGGAATGATTCATGGCTTCAGACACATAGGCCCTCCTGGCAAAGATGGTGGAACAAAACAGCTCATACTACAGTGGCCAGGAAAGAAAGAAGGATGGTGAGTGTTGAGTTCTAAAGATTTTTTCCCAGAGTCTGTGCAGATGGTTGTGTAAGATGAGCTTCCAAAGGCTTAGACATTTGCTGCCTGCATAGTTCCTCTCCAAGTCTGGCTCCACTTGTTGCTTTTGGCCCTCCTGAGAAGATACCCCCTAATACCAGTGTCTTTAACTTCCTGGGATAGCCATTACCCTAACACTTTCATGCATTGTTCTCTCCAGGGCTGCTATCAGGGACAGTTGTCCGTTACATAACTTGTGTAGCTCATCTCTAAACTCTGGGTTGAAATTTCTACTCTGTAACTCTTTTATTTTGAATTCCTCGAAAACCAGCATCATATAGGTGATGCCCAGTCTGCTAGCAGCACGAGCAGTGGCCAGGATTCTTGGACCTTGGTTGCTCTGGTCACTGAGCAGCTGAGCAGTTGAGAATGAAGCAAAGAATTTAGAAGAAATAACTTTCTGGGTTTCCTTCATGTGGGCAGGAAGCTTCAGAAGTATAATCTTTCTTCTAAATAATACCTTTTGTTTATTCTTTGAAAACTTCCTAAGTGTGTACAATGTATATTGATTGTATCTACCCAACGCTTCCTCTCCATCTTTCTCCAGGACTCCACCAACACCTCTTACTCTCACTATCATACCTTAGACACTTTTATCTCTCTTTTTTAACCCACTGAGTCTAATTAGTGCTGTCCCTATATACACAAGTGTAGAGTCATCCACTAAGGTATAAGTGACCTGCCAGTGGCCACTTCCCCGAAGAAAAGTGATTCTCCTCCCCTCAGCAGCTATCAACTATCCAATAGCTTCACAGCTGGGGTGATACCTGAGCAGCCCCTCCCCCATCCATGTTGGAATTTTTAACTGGCTTGATCTTGTATAGATGACCATGGCTACTGGGAGTCATTTGTGCAATAGCCATACCATGTCCAGAAGACAGTATTCCACAGCACTCCTCTCCATCCTATGCCTTCTTCGTTTATAACCCCTGAAGACAAGTTGAATTTGCTGTGAACTCAGTCACTTGAGTCTCTGTATTAACCACTACCTGTTATAAAAAAGAAGCTTCTCTGGCCATGGCTAACAACAGCACAATCTATGGATATAAACACAAATATTTAGAAGGCATTTTTACAACATGACTATTCAGAAATTCAATGCCTCCTGAATTTCACGTTGGCCTCAAACACAGTATATAATGGAGGGTGTGACCTTGAACTTTTGATGCTTCTTTCTGACTTTGAACTTATGATATCCCTACCTCAATTTCCCAACTGCTGAGATTACTGGCATGTGTCACTATGCCTGGGTTAGGTGGTACTAAGTATCAATCCCAGGGATTTATGAATTCTAGGCAAATAACTACCAACTGAGCTACAAGCCCCATGCTCAAAGTAAAGTGTTTACTATTTAATGCCCTTGAACCTGCAATGTGGAAACCGGTCAATTTCTGAGATGTTCTCAAATCTTCTTTCCTGTTGTCTCAGTTTCAACATCTTTACTCTCTTCATAACCATTCTTTCTCTGGCCACACCTTCACACTGACTTTTCTGACCAAGTTGCAAGGTTTTAGAGTCCTCTCTACTTCTTTTTTCTTTTTGTACTCCCATTTCTAACAGGAAACCTAGCTAAGGGTAGTTAGCAATAATAATGCTACAACTTGAATGGAAACATTCACTGAAATGTGGCCTGGCCACTCCTACATTACTCCTGAACCAAGAAAATTCTCCCATAGACTTGTCTACAGGCCAGACTGATAGAAGCATTTCCCCAAATATGGCTCCCTTTTACCAGATGACTCTAGTTTTGTGTCAACATGACAAAAAGCTAAGTAGCATAACAATAAAGTAGAAAATCAACGTCAACCATGGCAAACTATATAATTGACTTTTCATTACTTTTCTGCCTACCTGGCATGTCAATGGCCTTCAACACTTTCAAGTACGTCTTGCTTTTCACTTTTGCATTAGTGTTAAGTACTTGTGTTTCCCTGTCACTCTATTTTAAATACCTGTGTCCCAGTCAATCAATAAATTCTGTTTAATTGCCTATATAATGATCAAAATTGACTATGGTTATTTGCAGACCTATGTACTGCTTCTTATTGAATGACCATGTTGTCCCTAACCGAATGGAAAACCCAGATTTACTGAAGACAAAGATTGAGGCTGCTCAATGAAATAAATGAGAAGCATGATTAATCTTGATATACTTGAGGTAGAGTGGGAGGTTATTTTGTTTGGAAGGATTTATATGTTTCAATGGTATAGATTATACATAAGTAATCATCCTGCTGTTTTTTCTAAAAGACTTTGATGAAGAATATTACCTCAAATCAAATAACTAGTACAAAAAGTTGATGACATATAACCATTAATTCTTTCAGACATTTTTTTGAGCAACCTTCATTTATACTTAAAGGGAAGCTAGTTAGTTGTTTATATTCACTGACCTGCAAGATTCAAGAAATTACAGAAATAGTTTGTAATGTTGCAAAATAATCAGATTTATTCATAGCACACATTGGGCTTCTCGGATGCAAGTACAAGTAATAGACCAAACATAAAAATGTCTTTGGTCTAAAAGTCTAGATATATATTTAACTTCCACTTGGAAAATATTAACTAATGCTTGGTGGTGTTAGTAGCAAAATATACAAATGGAAAACTGGTTCTCAGTGAAGGAGGAGAAGGAGAATATATATATATATATATATATATATATATATATATATATATATATATGCCACTCAATGTGTGGTAAACCTGACAGAAGCAGATGAAATAGTCAAAATCTATATTAAAATGGAGAGAAATGTTTTCTTAACAGTGCACTCCTTATCCTACAGATAGAGTCACAAACCTCAGAAGTAATTAAAATAAAGATTTCAAGGGGAGGGCAAATACCCCTGCAAACTCAGAATGATAAAACACACACAGCCTGACCTCTGGTACCATCGAATCAAATAAGCTGTTAATTACAAAAGGATGAACACTCTCAGGAGATAACAGCAAACTCCAGGCAGTCAATAGGATGTGATAACATCCAATACAATCAAGAAACATTTGAGTTGAACACAGGATTATACATGAGGATTGGAGGATTAGAAGACATGGCATTTCCAAGTCTAGTAAACAGAAAGCATTCAGATGCCAGCTTTCTGAGGCAGGTAGAGGGCAGGAAAGACAGGTGTGATGAGTTAATCACAGGGAAGGTGAGGGACAAATGGCTGGGCTCCATTCCCTAGGCTGGCAGGGACGGAAGGAGCCTAGATAATCTCCCCTGCGTTCTTAACCTTCAATTACCAACTAAACACACATGTGACTATAATGTTACCAAAGATTAAAAGCCCTGTAACTGCTACTGATTTTTTGCTAAGCAAGTAAATTTTCTTGTTTAAATAATAAAGTCAATTGTGTTTCTAAAAAGTCCTGATACTACAATGTAACTATTCATAGAACGATATATTTTTAAGAAAGGTGAACATCAGAACCTAGCCCTTACACTATATACTGATTAAATTAAATATTGCTGTTTCAGAAACTGTACATTAACTACATATTGCTGTGTAACAAACTATCCTCACACATGGTTTAGAGTCATCCTGACTTTTTAATCTCACAGGTATCTTTTGGACAGGAATTTGAATGCAGCTTAACTAAAAGATCTCTCAGGAACTCATAGTTAAGGTACTGGCTGATGCTTCATTCATCTCAAGGTTCAGCTGGTCTCCATGCTGGTTCACATCCTATTGGAAGCCAGTCTGTCCACAGCCAGGCTCAATACTCTATTTGTTTTACAGGACTCAGGCTCTCACCAGATGCTAGCTGGAAGTATCAGTTCCTTTGCATAAGGACATAACTACTGGTCTCTTCATAACAAAAAAGATTGTTTCTGGGGAGGGGACAGGGAGAGAGGAAAAAGGAAGAGTAGGGAGGGGAATGAAGTTAGATTTCAACATAACAAAAGAATCGAGGTGCTTTTGTTTTGTTTCCTAATCCTAGAAGGAATATTCCCATCATGCTCTAGTTTCTTTATTATAAGCAATTCATTGATTCCAGCCATACTCTAGGGCAAGGGATGATCGAAGACCACGGAGACTATGACATACACATCATTGGGGCAACCTGAGAGGCAGGCTCCCATATCTAATCAAAATTCCAGGATCAATACAATACTAACATTTTACCCTCTCAAGTAAATTAACAATTTGGTAAAGTCAAGTACACACGGATTAGAAATAGAGACAAGATTAGGATCTTGTTCTAAGATTTCTATGCCATATCTATTAAATTGACATCCCAACTCACAGTATCATTTTAATAACATGTCTCCAGTAAAGGTCTCCAAGTTTCCTCCACATTGCACAGGAGACATTTTCTTCCAATATTTTATTTGACACCTTGAGCATGACTCCTTCTTCCCTGAAACCGCCTTCATGAAAATAATACTCTATGTTCATCCAATTTGCATTGCTATAATAAAATACTTGAAGCCTGGCAACTCTATTTAAAAATAGATTTGCCTAGCTCACAGTTCCAAGTGTTGATGGTCAAGGCATTTGCCCAACACTTATAAGGACCTAGTGATTGGTGCAGACACATGGCGGAAGTGAGCATGGAAGAGGGAGGTCCGATTTAGAAAAGATGCTACAAAATTACCAAATAATTGCATGGGGTTTTGTTATTGTTTTGTTTGCTTGCTGCCCTTGTTTTGAGACAGGGTCTCACCAGGTAGCCTTGACTGGCTTAGGAACTTTCTATGTAGACCAGGATAGCCTTGACTCACAGAGATCTACCTGAGTGCTGACTCCTGAGTGCAGAAATTAAAGGCATGTGCTACCATATTTATCTTGCTAAGGGTTTCGTACCAACTCAAAGATCCCATTCAAACCACCAGAGTCCTATCCAACAGGAAGTGCATCCAATAATCTGAAAACTCCCAGAAGCCACACTCTACAAGGTTTCATCATTTACAGCCTCAGTACTTTCTGGGGGACACTCTCAAACTATACCCCAACTATAGTAAAATTAATCAGCTCCCCTGTTTCCTCTACCCATCTCAGTGTCCATCATACACTCTTCTCCCTAGCCATCGGCTGCCATGTGGCTGAATCTTGATGTTATTTAAGGCTTTCTCCTTGATCTCGTCTACTCATTCCACAGCTATTCCAACATCCTTACTCAAGTAAGGGCATATACAATATTGCCATCCCAAATCCATTACATCCTGTGAGTTCACTAACACTTCATTTCTACTGTAGGACTTTCTTCCACAAAGTTGAATCTCAGGCAAACACAACAGTCTTACTCTGTTGGACAAAGTAGGAATGAAATTGGCATTTTAGATTTCTGCTCTCTTTCCAGAAATCCCTTTAAAACTGCATTGACTCTTGTATGAAATATAAAATTATGTGCATCCTTTTTTTGTTTATTTCTTGAATTTTTATTCTCCCTTTCACTTTTACTGCAGCTGCTCCAATTTTGTAATCTTTCTTCCACGGATTAAAATTGTAGTTTTCTGATTGGTTATTGCTTCTTATTGGTCTTTATGTACAGTTTTAGACTGTGCACAATCCTTCTCAGCTTTGTCTACAGCACAGCTGAAGAATTTTTAGATGGACACATACAGCACACACACACACACACACACACACACACACACACACACACACACACACACACACACACACACACACACATATATATGCACACATGCACACATGTATATATCACACAGCCATCTGAATGCCAACATGAAGGCCCCTCTTTGGTCTTCCCATGGTGTCCTAAACCTACTCTTTCATTTCAGTGATTATTCCATGTCATACTTTGGGTCTACTTGTTTTCTTTATAGAACTGAATGCTGTACAAATAGAATCTTGTTTATCTATGGTTGGGGTAATCTTTTTGTACATTGTATGAATTTGTGACTCTGCGCTTCTCTACCTGCTTAAGTCATTCTCTGATCAGCTTTAATAAAGAACTAACAGCCTATATCTAGGCAAGAAAGGGAAGAGATAGAACTCTGGAGAAAAATTGAGAGGCAGAAGTTTTGCCAGCCAGACATGGAGGAAGTCGAACATATAGTGACTGAGTGAGTGGCAGAATGTGGATTAGAATAAGTGTGTTAACTAAGTTATAGGAGTTCATTGGGAAATAGCCAAAGCTAAGGCCTAAGCTTTTATAAAATAAATATAAGTCACTGTATCATTATTCGGGAGCTGGCAGGTCAGAGACGGTCCAGAGTGTCTCTATCCCTAACATCTAATTTAAAGTCTGATATAAAAGAGCTACATAATAAATTCACTGACTAAAACCATGAATGAATGCTAAATTCTCACCTCTCACAATAAAATATCCCTCTTTATCCAGGGGATACTTTCCAAAGCTACAGGGGTTGCCTGACACTAGAGATAGTACCAAACTCTCTACATACACTATTTTCCTCATAAAACACATTGATTATAACATTAAATTTACAAATTTGTCTTAGTAAGAGATTAATCACAGTATTATGAAACAGATGAAATACACCACAAAGGAAGTTATAGAAATATTCCTATCTCACTCGTTCTTGGCTTCATCCTTCCTCTCCTTTTTTCCCCTCCCTGCCTCCCTCATTATAGAATTTTCCCGAACACAGCACTTTGATACCACACAGGTAGTCTGGGAATCAAGAGGACTGCTATGTGACTCACAGAGAGGGAGCAATTACAGCGTAGAGTTCTGGGTGCCAGGGTGGTTTCCATCACGCCATGATGAAGCAGGGCAGTGCAGTGATTCATCCTGCTCCTCAGAAGGTACACAATTTAAAATGTGTGGATCATTTATTTCTAGAGCTTTCCATTTAATATTTAAGGACTGTGTTTAAGCACAGACAAATGAACATGCCTTGCAAACCTGTGGGTGGTGGGGAAGCCACTGTGCATGATATAAATTCAGATCAATGTCTTTAATTTTTATGAGAACCCTCCATTTCCACAGGGAAGGGAAGGGAAAGATTTCTAGGAAGTACGATGTCATTTTTTTTCTAGTCCCACCCAGTAGGAAGCAGTAGGTGGGGGTCCCAGCAAATACTTAGTGGAAACTGAAAGCTGCATTCTACTCTTGATTAGTAAGGATGTCTGCACTCGGGCTCACCAGCTAGCCTTTGAGCTCTGCATGCACCCTGTCATTTTCTTAGAAATTCTAGACATGTAGCTTCTGTGTTGTGATTAGTCACATTCAGACAATAGGCCTTTATTCGGTAGAGAAAATGTTCTGCCTGTGCCCAACTCTGCTCTGCTCTTGAGGCCAGCAGTGGAGAGAGGCAAGTAGAGACTCTGTCTTGCCTTTGGAGAACAATCACTCTTGACAGACATTGGGGGGGGGGGATAGCTGACAATTCTAAGGATAAACTAACTTCACTTAACCCAATTCAAGTCCAAAGTTTCCATTGTTGCAATGGTGGAAGTTGCCAAACTTTACTGTGGCAGGATTGGTTGTACTTCTCTTGGGTGACTCACAAAACATCAATAATGTACTACGAAGCTGGTTTTTGGTACTCAAAGCTACGATTCCTTAGAGATACTATCTCAGCACTTCCTCAAACATACCTACAGTGCGGAGGAAGGATTGTAACTGTTCTTACAAGTAGGTACTTGGGTCAACCTCACTGCCTACGGCAGGACCACACCTAATTTGTACTAGCAAAAGAATCCGTTCTGGTTTAACTGTGAGGTCCTCAACTGCACATCTGCTATCATTTAATGTGTCATTAATTATACTCTTAGATCATTAAAGTAATTTAGGAGCCTGAATTCTTCTCTGTATATGTGTGTGTTAGGGTGTGTGAGAATATAATTAAAGTGCATATGAGAATTTAAACCCGTGTGTGTGTGTGTGTGTGTGTGTGTGTGTGTGTGTGTGTGTGTAACTAAGTTGAAATTCTTTGAATTCTTTAACTTCTTTTTTCCTTCTGACTTCATCCAGAGAGCCCTGAGTATCCATCCTCTCTCACTTCTCCGGTTCCTAGCACTACTTGTCATCATCTTCAATGACACTTCTCTTTGGCTAGAAATGAATTAGGCTCTGTTTTGAAGGCTTCACAGATTAAATGTTCCTCCTTCAACCTTAGGCACTCCTGCAACAAAAGCCGTTCTGACTACACACAATCCGCTGCCTCATAGGTGGTGTCTACTCACACTCACGCCCTCTCACTTACCTGTTCAACAGCTCTGGGGCAGCATTACTGCCTTTGTAGTTAGGGTCCTTCATTCACCGTTTGGAACTATATCCTTTACCCAAAATATCACAATCATCAATGCCTTAACAAAAGTCAGGAGTGAGAGAATCAGAGAGCTCTTGTACTCTTGTTTTGAGCATCTGTTATTAGAGACAGGAGAATTTTTTTTCTAAGACTTTTGCCCCTCCATTTAATATATTTTCCCACATTAGTAGAAATACCCACCTATTAACGGAATCCCAGCCTTCAACTTGACTTCACAAAGTGCTTTAAGTTCTTTATACAACTTTGTTCCTTAAGTCCACTTTTCCCACCTGCCAAAACTGCCATGGCAAACATGGGCCAACCTAATTTTGTCACACCCACTTCTGACTAAACAAGAAATAAGAATCCATGGATTTTAATCAACAGTGCAATTTAATGTTAAAACCTGGTCTTAGTGAAAATAAAAAGGCTTACTCATCCACATATCTTGTTGTTTTGATTTTAAATGTGAAACCTAAATTTTATATGACAGTGTGTTTCCTATAAGAAAAGCTATCCAGGACTGGATATAACCTCAGCAGTTAAGAGTGTATACTGTTCTTCCAGTGGATCAGAATTCAGTTCCCAGCAATCATATAGGGCATCTCACAACTGTTCCCAGATCCAAGGTCCTTTTCTGATCCCCATGTGCAACTGTATTCCCATGCACATACCCACACAGACACACATTCATATACAGAACTAAAAATACAAATTAAACTTAAAAACAGAAAGAAAAGAAAATCTATCCAAGAATCAACGAAACACCAAGGAATGCCAAACAGTGTGATGGAAAGGTCTGTGTAGCATTGACAGGCACAGACTGAAGCCCACCTGGGGTTTGTACTTCCCAATATGTGTAATGATTCATTACAAATATGCAAGTTTCAACTACACTAAACACTTCTTCCTTCTCAAAGCTCCTTAAAATTATGTGTGTGTGTGTGTGTGTGTGTGTGTGTGTGTGTGTAAAACATGAGACATACTACACAGTTTATGTACTAACATGAACAGAACAAAGATAAGTTGCTCTGCCGTTCAACAAAATAATTGTAATAATTAATATTGATTCTCAATTTGACAGGGTCTGGAATCACTGAAGATTCTAGTCTTTTGGCGTGTCTCTGAGGGTTTATCTATACTAAGGTGCTAGAGGTGGGGAAGAAAGAGCTTATTTGGCTTACCCATTCCAGGTCATAGTCCTGCATAGTCATTTGGGCAAGAATGCCAGGTAGGAACTTGGAGGCAGGAACTAAAGTAGAGCCCAGAGAAATGCTGACAGGCTTGTTCCTCATGGTTTGCTAGCCTGTCGTGTGTGTGTGTGTGTGTGTGTGTGTGTGTGTGTGTGTGTGTGTGTGTGTGTATCTAGAACCACCTACTCAGTGGTGGCAATTCCCACAGTAGGTTGGGCACTCCCACATGAATTCTTAGTCACAAAAATGCCTCACAGACTTGCCGACAGGCTGGTTTGATGGCGGTGTCTTCTTCATTGAGGTTCCTCTTCCCTCCTCTTATCCTAGGTTGACAAAAAAGCAAAAGCAGCAACAACAAAAACCTAAGCAATACTTAGTATTTATGCAATATTTACTCTAAGAACAATATTAATTATCACTGGAAGGCATAGATATATACTGAACATGTTCTATGTTTAAAAGGCTATTATTATAACAAGCAAAATCTAAAGAAATATAGTTTGGAACAGTAAATAAGATTCTGAGTTCATTTGTTTTGTTGTTGTTTTGGGGTTTTGTTTAAGTTTGTTTTTGTCTGTTTTATTTTTATTCCAAGTTTCAAGTTTTCAATTTAGTTGTCTTTAAAATACACAAACTCCTCCAAAACCATTGAGAATGCATATGTACACTATAATTCCTCAGTTTGAGCTAGGTCTTTAAGTCATTTAGATATTCTATTTCTAACCACATTCTTACTGCCTGAAGAGATAATTAGTTCCTTTTTAAATACTCAAAGAACTTATTCTATAACCTTTCAAAAATCAAAATTCTGATTTCTTTCCTTTATTTTTTTTTTGATTTCTTATCAGTTAAGAAACAAACCAGGGTTGATTCACATTTTCCAAAACCCAAACAAACAAAAGCCAAAAACAACAACAAAAGAACCAATACAAACAAACGAACAAACAAAAAGAGGGAAGGAGAGTGTGCTAGGTTTTTCAGCTGACACTCACCTAAAACTCACCCACTGTCTTCATCCAAACATCCATCCTATCAAACACATTGATCTAAATGCAGTTGAATTTGGGAGTGTGTGAGTGTGTGTGTAGGTGTGTGTGTGTGTGCAGGTATGTGTATATGTTTGTGCATAAGCATGTGGAAGTCACAGGATAACCTTGACTGTGGCTCTACCACAATCTAACTTTATATTGATTTGTCATTATTTCTTTTGAGACCGAGTCTTTCATTGGTCTGGAAACGGCCAAGTAGGCTAATCTGGATGGCCAGTGACCCCCCGGAATCTGCTTGCTTCTGCCTCCCAGGTGTTGTGGTTACAGACGTGTGCTCCCAGGCCTGGCTTTTTCTACCAGAGGTTCTGCAGATTGACTTCAGGTGCTCATAGTTGCATCAGTACTTTTCCCACTGAGTTATCTCCTGACTCCCAGTCAGCTTTGTCTCAATGAGCACCCTCAGGACTCGATATAACTGCCCTGCTTTAAAAAAAATCTGCAACTCCTCCTAAGCTCCCTAGGAGCAAGATCAAGTGAGCCAAGGCATGTAAACAACCATTTAACTAAGGGTAAGCAAAATTTAACTAGTACAGACTTATTTGCAAATAAATAAATGGAACTTCAATTATAATTTTGCTTTTGAATAAATAATTTATAAAGAACTATATTAATACAATATATATTTATGTGAACATGTGTATAATTAGCTTATAAAATAATACTCTCAAGATAGTCTGATAATTATATATAAAAGCATTTGTGTTTGTAAAACAATGTATTGCTATATACATTCATTATTTTATAAACAGATTTGCCTAAACGCAGTATATTTATGTATATATACTGTGCCACAAGTGGTAGTTTATAATAGTATCATTTTTTTTCTCATTAATCTAACATGCATTCTCTTGCTAAAGTTAAGATTTTTAAGAAACTCAAAATTAAGTAGTTCAGGATAACAGATGTCAAAGTTTGTATTTTTCTTATTTAGAGTAATACGCTGGAAGCTACTTCGAAGACAATGAACATGTCATGTGTATGTGAGGGGTGGAAAAATGGAAGGAAAGTTTAAAATCAGTTTTACCTAAAAATGAGATTAGAGGTAGGTGGTTATAACTGCATCACATGAACGCTCAATGGGCTTCTTGTAACGTGGCTACAGAGGGAAATGGAGAAAACAAAAACTTAAACACCGGGAAGGAAGAAAGTTCAGAAGATCAGATGCAAACAGAGCACAAGAGACAGGGAAGTGTGGGGGTAACAGGGAAGTTACTCTGTTTGGAGCCCTGAGTAACTGAAGGTCCCATTAACACAGAGGAAAGCTGTGATCTAATATCAGTTTGTGGGGAGGGGGTAAAAGAAGAAACAGTCAGTTCTGGGGCTCAGGCTTCCATATCTGTATGAAGTAGGTGCCCTTATCACTGCAACTTTACAGAACTTAGGAATTTAGGTAAAAGACTGAGTCATTTGGCCAATGACACGCAGATGAGGTTAGAATATGAACACAGCAAACTTTTGTTCTGTTTTGTTTTGTTTTGTTTTGTCCAGATAGAGGTCCAGGATGGTCTCTCACATTCGAGATCCTCCTGCCTGAATTTCCACAGGTAGAGATAAGCACATACCACTATGGCTCGGGTCTACTTCCTTTGACACAGTTCCTTAGTCTTTAGAAGGAACTATAGATAATTAAAAATATCATTGGAATTTTAGTCATGACTACATCTATAATTCCCTGGTTCCTAGTTTAAATGGTCCGCTATTTGTGACCCCAGGAACCCCAGATCACTGCTTGCTATAAGCTGGGTACCAAATCTAGTTTGAAGTAGTCATTGCATCTCCTTGAAAACCTTCTCATCTGAAACCCAGGAGTTGAAATTTAGATGTTCAAATAGCCATGTTTTAATACCAAGGAGAGAGCTACATGAAAGAATAATTCCAGAAACAAGGAAGCAGGGCAGGGGAGCTCCTAGAAGCATTTGAATTTCAGTTATCTTCGAGGCCCAGCTGCACCATGGTTTAGTTAGTATGGTAATAGTCTTTCTGCCTCACGTGTTGTAAACTTTCCATCCTTTACCTAAAAGCAAAAAATTCATGTTGCTACAATCATAAGTAACTGTTGAGACTTGAACAAGTTACTGAATTGGTGTGCTAATTTGCAAGTGGCAAAAAGGAAAACATTTTAGAAAGGAAGGAAGGAAAAAGGAAAGAACTTTTTCAAATGCTATATGCAAACTACCCATTTTCCCTCACTTAAATCTCATTTTATTACCTTAGAGTTCTGTTTGCTAAGTACTTGCCTCTCGTGTGCAAGTCTATCATTCCCTCACCAGCAAACACACATGTAAGCAAACCCACATGTGTGTGCATGCACCCCCCCCCCCACACACACACACACACACACACACACACACACACACACACACACAGAGAGAGAGAGAGAGAGAGAGAGAGAGAGAGAGAGAGAGCTGTCATCCCATTGATTTCCAAGATTCTTTCTTTCCTTTACAATAGTTGAGGACAATACCATGAGATCCACTCAACTTTCCACAGTCTAACAGAGCCCCTTAGTCTACTAAATGGTAAGAATACAAGGTAAGCATCTGGTTGTTTTCTGTATGACAGACATAAAACCTAGTACGTGACACTGAGCTGGCTCTCCTCAGTAACTACTTATCAGATGAGAATTCAAGTTTCTTTAAGAAACAACCTTAGGACTTAGAGGCTCAGTTTCTTGTACACTCCAAACTCTAAAAACCAGGAACATCATCTCCCTTTATTCATGTACACTACTCATTTTGTGAATTTGTGTATGAATTCAAATTCTTTCTCTTTCTGTCTCATTTTCTTCTTCCTTCTTCTTTAATACCTAGTTGAACAATATGCAGTCAACATCCCAGAGACTAGATACTTATATTATTTTTTGAGTCATTACTACCCCTTGGATTATCTCAAGTTGGGAAGTCACTACAATAAGAGACCAGAAATAACATGTCATAATATGATAGCATGCATGCCACTGTCACCTCTGCTAAATACAGTGTCAAGGTTATTGATTTTTACCAAGGAGTTTGAATTTTAAATTTGATGATACAAAAAATAACATGAAATTATCAAATTTAGACTTAGTGATTTTGTTAGTGAAGATCCAAAACCTAAGAAAGTTACTAAATTTTCTTTTGCTCCAAACTCCAGTATGTTTGGACTATGCAGCCCTTACACACTCACTATACACAGATAGAAAATCATTAAGTGTGTCACAGTTCACAGATTTCAATTCTGGTTTCACCATTTATACTAATATTACCAACATCTTCAGGATGATTTTGGTGACTTGCTCATATGTGATGGACAAATATTATAAATAGAAACAGAATTCTAGAAATTACGTTTAAGGGCAACTATGGTGAAGTTTCTAGGCATCACTGTGGGCACATCCGTCAGGAATTGGGAGAGAACAGGTTTGTACATGCTTGACCCAGAGAGTGGCACTATTTGGAAGAGTGGCCTTGTTGGAGTAGGTATAGCCTTGTCGAAGTAGGTGTGTTACTGTGGGAGTGGGATTTAATACCCTAGTCCTACCTGCCTGGAAGTAAGTATTCTGCTAGCAGCCTTCAGATGAAGACATAGATCTCTCAGTTCCTCCTGCACCATGCCTGCCTGGATGCTGACACATTCCCACCTTTATGATCCTAGACTGATTCTCTTAACCTGCAAGCCAGCCCCAATTAAATGTTTTTTATAGGACTTGCATTGGTCATGGTGTCTGTTCACAGCAATAAAACTCTAACTAAGACACCTGGAAAGAAATCTGTGTAGCACAGAAGCACACATCTTTACCTTTGGGATGGAAGAACACTACTTGCCCAGAAGTCCCCAACATCCCATTCTCTTTTTGAATGGAAATATTTGCTGCCAAATACATATTCAAACTATGAAAAGCCAAAGATATTTTTTCTTTAGGATAATCTGGCAGTTGAGTTTCTGCTGTAAAGAAATTAATTATTTTGATTTTGATTTATTGATAATACTATGAAGTTCAAAGTAGGGTACCTGCTCAAGTCCATCATTTTTCTACTGAGCCATGGATTATATTTTATGCACTTGACTAAAGTAGCCTACAGGGAGCAAAACTAGTAAACATTGTCTTGATAGTTTAGCTGTTTTTTAATTGAAAATTATAGTGTATAAAATGAATGAGATGCTGAGAAAGCATTTAGCAAAATTCAACACCCCTTCATGATAAAAGTCCTGGAAAGATCAGGAGCTCAAAGCCCATATCTAAACATAATAAAAGCAATATACAGCAAAACAGTAGTTAACATCAAACTAAATGGAGAGAAACTTGAAGCAATCCCACTAAAATCGGGGACTAGACAAGGCTGCCCACTCTCTCCCTACTTATTCAATATAGTAGTTGAAGTCCTAGCCAAAGCAATCAGACAATGAAAGGAGGTCAAAGGGATATATATTGGAAGGGAAGAAGTCAAAATATCACCATTTGCAGATGATATGATAGTATACTTAAGTGACCCCAAAAGTTCCACCAGAGAACTACTTAACCTGATAAACAACTTCAGCAAAGTGTTGGTGTATAAAATTAATTCAAACAAATCAGTAGCCTTCCTCTACTCAAAGCATAAACAGGCTGAGAAAGAAAATAGGGAAATGACACCCTTCACAATAGTGCCAAATAATATTAAATATTTGGTGTGACTTTAACCAAGCAAGTGAAATATCTGTATGACAAGAACCTCAAGTCTCTGAAGAAAGAAATTAAAGATCTCCCATGCTCATCGATTGGCAGAATTAATATAGTAAAAATGGCCATTTTACCAAAAGCAATCTACAGATTCAATGCAATCCCCATCAAAATTTCTACTCAATTCTTTATAGAGATAGAAAGAGCAATTTGCCAATTCATTTGGAATAACAAAAAAACCCAGGATAGCGAAAACTATACTCAACAACAAAAGAAGTTCTGGGAATCACCATCCCTGACCTCAAGCAGTATTACAGAGCAATAGTCATAAAAACTGTATGGTATTGGTACAGAACCAGGCAGATAGATCAGTGGAACAGAATTGAAGACCCAGAAATGAACCCACACACCTATGGTCACTTGATCTTTGACAAATGAACTAAAACCATCCAATGGAAGAAAGATAGCATTTTCAACAAATGGTGCTGGTTCAAATGGAGGTCAGAATGTAGAAGCATGCAAATTGATCCGTTCTTATCATCCTGTACAGAGCTTAAATCCAAGTGGATCAAGGACCTCCACATCAAACCAGATACACTCAAAATAATAGAAAAAAAAAGTGGGGAAGAGTCTCCAACACATGGGCACTGGGGAAATTTTCCTGAATAAAAACACCAATGGTTTATGCTCTAAGATCAAGAATAGACAAATGGGACCTCATAAAACTGCAAAGCTTCTGCAAGGCAAAGGATACTGTTGTCATTAGGACAAAACAGCAACCAACAGATTGGGAAAAGATCTTTACCAATCTTACATCTGATAGAGGACTAATATCCAAAATATACAAAGAACTCAAGAAGTTAGACCCCAGAGAGCCAAATAACCCTATTAAAAATGGGGTACAGAGCTAAACAAAACATTCTCAGCTGAGGAATATAGAATAGCTGAAAAGTACCTAAAGAAATGTTCAACATCCTTAGTCATCAGGGAAATGCAAATCAAAACAACCCTGAGATTCCACCTCACACCAATCAAAATGGCTAAGATAAAAATCTCAGGTGCAGGTGACAACAGATGCTGGCGAGGATGTGGAGAAAGAGGAACACTCCTCCATTGTTGGTGGGAGTGCAAATTGGTAAAACTACTCTGGAAGTCAGTCTGGAGGTTCCTCAGAAAATTGGACATTCCACTACCTGAGGACCCAGCTATACCTCTCCTGGGCATATACCCAAATGATGCTCCAACATACAACAAAGACACATGCTCCACTATGTTCATAGCAGCATTATTTACAATAGCCAGAAGCTGGAAAGAACCCTGATGCCCTTCAACAGAGGAATGGATTCAAAATTGTGGTACATCTACACAATGGAGTACTACTGAGCTATCAAAAACAACTTCATGAACTTCATGGAACTTCATGAAATTCATAGGCAAATGGAATGAACTAGAAAATATCATCCTGAGTGAGGTAACCCAATCACACAAAAACACACTTTGCATGCACTCATTGATAAGTGGATATTAGCCCAAAAGCTTGAATTACTCAAGATGCAATCCACAGAACACAGGAAGCTCAAGAAGAAGGATGACCAAAATGCGGATGCTCCCACTCCTTCTTAAAAGGGGAAACAAAAATATCTATAGGAGGGGATATGGAGGCAAAGTTTAGAGCAGAGACTGAAGGAACCGCTATTCAGAGCTTGCCCCACCTGTGGCCCACATATATACAGCCACCAAAACTAGATAAGATTGATGAAGCTAAAAAGTGCATGCTGAAAGGTACTGGATATAGATCTGTCCTAAGAGACACATCCAGAACATGTCCGATACAGAGGTCAATGCTAGCAGCAAACCACTGAACTGAGAACAGGACCCCCTTTGGAGGAATTAGAGGAAGGATTGAAAGAGCTGAAGGGGCTTTCAACCCCATAAGAACAACAATGCCAACCAACCAGAGCTTCCAGGGACTAAACCACTACCAAAAGACTATACATGGACTGACCCAGGGCTCCAACTGCATATGTAGCCGAGAATAGCCTTGTTGGGGCACCAGTGGAAGGGGTAGCCCTTGGTCCTGTTAAGGTTGGACCCCTCCAGTGCAGGAGAATGTGGGGGGGCAGTAAGAGGAGGGTTGGTGGGAACACCCGTATGGGGGAGGGGGGTCTTATGCTTTAAGGAAACCAGGAAAGGGAATACCATTTGAAATGTAAATGAAGAAATATATCTAGTAAAAAGTGAATGGGATTTGTTATGACATTTTCATCCATATACAACCTTGAAGATTCTTCGGTTTGACTGAGTGTTCTGTTCTGGAGTTTTACCTTTAATCTAAGCTTCCCGAAGACCTCTGGTGCTTGACTTTGTGTCATATCTCCTCTACCACCTAGAAATTCTCAGTTGTAGCCACCTGTTCCTCTGCCTGTGTCTCCCATGCTGGTGATCATCTTAGCTCTGCCCTAAAACCTCTTCTGGCCTCACTCTGTTCTCTTCCGGGAGGAGCTCCCTCACACTTGTAAATTCTGTTCCCACCTGTGCTGATGACACAGGAATGTTATCATACTGCATCAGCTTTTCTTACTTACATTTTGTATGTGTTTCAGAAGCTCACATGAACCGCAAATTACATCATCATATGCCCTTTCATCTATAGGACTTCTACTGCTCACCCAGACTTACTAGATGGATCTCCGTCCTAGGTGCCTCAGACAGAAAGGGCTTTGTTCTTTCTTTCCTTTTTCTTCTTTTGCTATCTTTATATCTCATCTTGCCAACTCCAGAGATTTTGTATAAACTCTTTGATGCCCCCTTTTTCTCTATTTTTATTTCCTTGTCCCCCTTTTTTATCTCTTTCTGAAGAATAATTGCTATAATAACACATATATTTCCTTGTGTCTCATTAAAACTATTATTCAGGGTGTCTGTTCTTCCTTTACCTGGAAACCTTCATTTCTTGTGTGCAACTATTCTTCTGTCCTGAAAAACATGTCAACTTAATGCCTGCCAAGTTTTTATATCAACAAACTCTCCCAAACTTCATGTAGGCAAGAGGCTCTGGCAACGAGAGCCTATGAGCCAAGAGCCCCGAAGCAGTAGCTACTTCCCTGACCTGTCCTTGGCAGCCTGCTTCACTGACTCAGCCATGTTCCCACTTGAAATGTTTTCAACGTTTTTTAAAAAGCTTTTGTTTTGGACTTTGTGGGAACATGTGTTATCTAAACTGTAGAACAACTCAGGAGAATGGCAACAGCCAGAAGTATACACAACCAAATTAATAGCAATACAATAGAATAAAATATGTTCAGGTGATTACCGAGTGAAGTATCTTTGGGTATTTTAACAGTGAAAACACCCATGATGCTGCCTTATGGAGAGTTTTGTTGGACTCAATGAGGCTCCAAATAGAGGACAGGCAAGTCCTGTGGGCCACATGGCTAGTGGATACATAATCATTTGTATGATTCTTTAGCCAACCTCACTCCACCTACATGCTCTTTCTGAAAGTTCATATAAAGTTGACATACAAAAAATGCACTGATATGCACAAACACACAATAGCATAGTGGGTTTGTGTGAACGTTAGAACCAGACCAGTGTGATCCAAATGCTATTTCCCAATTCTCAGTCAGGCAAGTCAGCTTAAATTGAGGCTCTAATTCTCCATATATAAATGGATATAAAAGAGCGGTGCAACAGAGTTGTTATGAGAAAGAAATACAGTATATATGTACAATACTTAACATTGTATATAGCAGAGATTTCAACTAAAAACTTGAGCAGCAACTCTGGATGAGATATAATAGACTCATCCGCTTTATATAAACTCGAAAGAAAAAGAGATTACCACACCCACCTGGGTACTTAGAGGCCTCCCTTAAAACATGTAAGTATGGTAGCTATTCTTCCAAATCTTGGAGTCTGACTAGGTGTTAAATGGGGCAAGCCTATCTACTTCACAAATTAATCTGCCAACAGAATGACTCATCAACACAAACACCTTTAAGATGAGTAACAAGATTTTGAGGTAATAAGATGTGTGTCTTTCCAGCTATAATTATGCTATAAATAATATCACCAAGCAAGTGACCTAAAATTAAGTGCATAGCAAGAGAGAGAAGGAGAAAAAAAAAACAGTGCTTCTGAGTCAGAAGGAAAGACAGAATTAGAGAAGCTAAGAAGACAAAGGCTTACAGACAAGAGAAGAAGCTGTGTGTGTGTTGAATTTGCAGAGAGCAGGGCCCAGGGTTGATAGTGAGAAGGCACTTACGTGTGGGAGAAATTGTTGCATAGATTAAGGTTAAGCAATTTGTCTCCTTGACAGTGGATGAAATATTTTCAGCTTAATTGCACCGGAAAAAAAATTGTGTAACTAGAGGTTTGTCGTCTGTCATCTCTAATCTTTCCAGTCAGTGCACTCAACAATTACGCCCTTTGCTCCAAGGCACTGCTGTCCTGCAGAATTCACCTATAAATTAGGGACTACTTTTCAATATGTGCTTTCCTGCCTTGGGTGGCACTAGAACACTGCCAACAAGATGCGGTCTCTACATGGGGCTTGTGGACCTGCAATCAGAACTATTTAAATCTGTATTCTCCCCTAGTCTACCTTTTAGCATAAGGTACGGTAAGGAAACTAATTTCTTATAATGTTACCAAGGGAAAATCACAATAACAAGCATAGACTAGTACCTCTAGTCTGTACTTAAGGCAATCTAAGATGATGGTGTGCCTGTGTGTGTGTGTGTGTGTGTGTGTGTGTGTGTGTGTGTGTGTGTGTGTGTGTGTGATACACATACTTTTAAATAAACATGAATTCAAATGTGAGAAAACTCATTTCTCAGCTGGGATGCCTGGTGGACTTTAGCTTGGAGCAGATGTTTTATTGTCTCTCACACTTGAGAACTGGTGGGGTGTGAAAGATTAATCTGGCTTACTGGTTCAGCAGTTGGAGGAGCTGAACTTAAAATTGCAGCGCACTGTGAAGAAGGTATCAGCAGTCAACGAATTCATCAATACAGAGAAAATTACTAAATGAAATTTTCTTAGGATGACATCCTTAAGAGCTCTCTCAGCACTGCTCATTGTTTTGATTCTTTTTTTTTTTTTTTGGTTCTTTTTTTCGGAGCTGGGGACCGAACCCAGGGCCTTGCGCTTCCTAGGCAAGCGCTGAACCACTGAGCCAAATCCCCAACCCCTGTTTTGATTCTTTAATGGGCCTAGCAAGGTCCAGCCTTTGGAAACGGATCCCTCTATCCTAAGGAAGCACCCCTGCTTAAACCAATTATACCCCTCTAGACATGAATCTTTGTGGAAGAAAAAGGAAGGGAAGGTAGGGAAGAGTAATCCACCATATTTTTAGCAGCTTTATAAATGTATGCAAAGATTTATTCTGTTAGTAATTGTCTTAACAGGTTGGACAAATTAATCATTAACTCAAGGTTTCATGCATTTATGGTATCACTTTCCTCATTAAATATTCTTAAAGAGGATTTTGGTTGAGTTGGGATATTTAAAATGAGGAGCTAATAAATCTCTTCTCTTTAATGAATTTATTACTTTTTCAGAAGTTAATTAAAATCAGTTGTGGAGGAATGATGTACAGTCAATGAATAAAGAAGAGTCCAAGCAGAGGTCAAAGTGTAGTTGGTTAGAAGTGCGATGAAACACACTCACATAGTAACTTATTAATGGGGAATTTTTATACTTACATGACCAACAGGCAGTTCAGTACACAGTACAATTTTGTTCATCTGAGTTTATTGTTTATTCTCCTGCTTCCCTTCTTTTCTCTTTCCCCACTTTCTTGACCTCTCCATCCTTGCTGTCCTTAGGCCTACCCTGTCTTTTAAACAAAGTTGTTTTCCCTACTATTCTGAGATAAGCCCAAGCATTTGCTGAGAACTTGATTTGCTCTAGGATACCAAAGTATCCCCAATAAACTTGCCTCCAGAGCTTTGGCTCTTGAAAAGCCCTGGTGGAGGTGGAGCAGAATGAAGATGAGCCAGCCTAGCTTTCACAGGTGGGAAACAGCCCCTCCAACTTAATTCACAGACTGGGAATGGAAATGTCATTGTCTCACTCAGAGGGTTAATCACTTTCTAATTTGAACCAGCAAATTTTATAATGACACTGTGAAATTAGCAGCATTTTATTGTGTTAATTATGTGCAGGACACTATATCATTACTTCTAATAAATGTAAATGAGATTGTGTCTCTTAGGACAATACACAGACAAGGTGAATTTTTATTGGGTATTTACAGGATTCAAGAACACCCCTGCCCCCACCGTGTTTTCCCTTCTCTTATAAAATACCTTCAAAGTGTCAGCTTGCCTTGCCATTTCCCCTGTATGTTATTTAACACACGATTTTTAAAGTCTTTAAAGCTCTTCTTATCTAACTGGAGCGCATTTCCACCCAAAGCAATGTTGATTATTAAGAACCATGTCGAGTGTCAACCCAGTCAAACAAGACTAAGAACTGATGCTTGACTATCAGAATATTAAAAAAAAATCAGACTTCCTTTTAAAGTCATTCAACTGTAGTCATTACAGATACAGTCTGCAGGATAAGTATCAGAGCACCAAAGTTGGTAAAGGGGGAAAAATAGTACTATTGTAAGTCATTCAACAAATGTGGAAGTTCACAGACCTCAGCTTCAGTAATCAAACTTGAGGAATGCTGCTGGGGACCAGCCAAGGAGACATTGAGCACACAAGGAATATGTGAACAAGAGAAGTCTGCTTGCCTACATGCATGCCTTTCTTATTATGCATATGTACACATACTCTGTGTGCCAAGCTACCATGGTGGTGGTCAAAATAGAACTTTATATAGTAAGTTTTCTCCTTTCTTCTTTACACAAGTTCAGGGGATTAAATTAGGTGACCAGGCTTGTGTAGCAAATGCCCTTACCCACCAAGCTGTCACACTATTCCATAAAGTGATTTTTATATTGAAAAAGTTATAAGTCAAAATAAATATGAAATATTTGATTAAAAAAAGACCTTCTAAAATGTACCATATGACAAATGATTCTAAAACTAAAAGGCAATGTGTGTTTGAATTCTGTTATTTAGGATAGCGAGGGAAAAAGTTAAATTTAAGATGATTCTTTAATAGAAAACAGATTTTGATGTCCAATCATAAAGAAGTAAGAATAATAATGAATAATAACCATTTAAAAAATAATCATGGATAACAGCTAGTTGGACAACTACCATAACCCAGCATATTAATCCTCATTACTTTAAATGACTGTGTTATGTAAATATGATTTTTACAGTTAAAGAAACTTGGAACAGAATAATGAATGTAGCAAAGTTCAAGAGAGAAAAAGGTGACATGTCAAAATTCTAACCCATTTCTGTTTAGTGTAATTTATACACTTTTTAATATATTAATACTATATCTTTAAAAAAATCTAAAAAATTCATGATTGAGTTTTTCTTTACGATGGGACCTCATAAAACTGCAAAGCTTCTGCAAGGCAAAGGATACTGTCATTAGGACGAAACAGCAACCAACAGATTGGGAAAAGATCTTTACCAATCCTACATCTGATAGAGGGCTAATATCCAAAATATACAAAGAACTCAAGAAGTTAGACTCCAGAGAGCCAAATAACCCTATTAAAAATGGGGTACAGAGCTAAACAAAGAATTCTCAGCAGAGGAATATAGAATAGCTGAAAAGTACCTAAAGAAATGTTCAACATCCTTAGTCATCAGGGAAATACAAATCAAAACAACCCTGAGATTCTACCTCACACCAGTCAGAATGGCTAAGATAAAAAAAAAACAAAAAACAAAAAAAAACCCTCAGGTAACAATAACAGATGCTGGTGAGGATGTGGAGAAGAAAGAGGAACACTCCTCCATTGTTGGTGGGATTGCAAACTGGTACAACCACTCTGGAAATCAGTCTGGAGGTTCCTCAGAAAATTGGACATTGCATTACTGAGGACAAGCTATACCTCTCCTGGGCATCTCCCTAAAGATGCTCCAGCATACAATAAAGACACATGCTCCACTATGTTCATAGCAGCCTTATTTATAATAGCCAGAAGCTGGAAAGAACCCAGATGTCCTTCAACAGAGGAATGGATACAGAAAATGTGGTACATCTACACAATGGAGTACCACTCAGCTATCAAAAACAATGATTTCATGAAATTCATAGGCAAATGGATTGAACTAGAAAATAGCATCCTGAGTGAGGTAACCCAATCACAGAAAAGCACACATGGTATGCACTCACTGATAAGTGGATATTAGCCCAAAAGTTCAAATTACCCAAGATATGATCCACAGACCATGTAAAGCTCAAGAAAGACTACCAAAGTGCGGATGCTTCACTCCTTCTTAAAAGGGGGAACAAAAATATTCATAGGAGGGGATATGAAGGCAAAGTTTGGAGCGGAGACTGAAGGAACAGCCATTCAGAGCCTGCCCCACATGAGTATACAGCCCATATATATACAGCCACCAAAACTAGGTAAGATTGAAGAAGCTAAGAAGTTCATGCTGACAGGAACCGGATATAGATGTCTCCTGCCAAAGCACGTCAAATACAGAGGTAAATGCTAGCAGAAAACCATTGAACTGAGAACAGGATCCCCGTTGGAGGAATTAGAGAAAAAATTGAAAGAGCTGAAGGTGCTTGCAATCCCATAAGAAAAACAATGCCAACCAACCAGAGCTCCCAGGGACTAAACCACTACCCAAAAACTATACATGGACTGACCCATGACTCCAGCTGCAAATGTAGCATAGTATGGCCTCGTTGGGCACCAATGAACGGAGAAGCCCTTGGTCCTGCCAAGGCTGGACACTCCCCCCCCCCAGTGTACGGGAATGTCGGCGGGGGTGGCAAGGGAGGTTGTTGGGGAGAGGAACACCCTTATAAAAGAAGGAGAGGGGTTTGGGATAGGAGACTTATGTCTGGGAAACCGGGAAAGGGAATAACATTTGAAATGCAAATAAATAAATATACAATTTAAAAAACAATTGAATACACCCATATATACTCCATGGTGTACTCATATCACACTTTTCCTATTGATTTGTCCAGTGAGAGAAATTTGTGAATAGAGTAGTAATGCACATAGCTGAGCAAGTGTCTTTGAAGTATATTAATGTACTCTTTAGGCATATTCCAAGCAGTAATATAAATGTATCATGTGGTAGATGTACTCTTATCTTTTAAGGATTCTCTACACTGATTTCCACTGAAGGTGCATCAGAACACAATTTCAAAATAGTGAACGATGGTTTCCTTCTCCCCACATTCTATCCGGTGTTTCTTCTCAGTTGTTTCACTACATTAACTATTCTGAGGTAAGATGAAATCTTAGAGAAGTTATAATTTGAATTTCCCAGATGTCAATGATGTTTCACACATTTTGAGATATTTCTTAGCCATTTTTTATTATTTGTTTTGAGAACTTTCTGTTCAAATTTATAATCCATTTTAATTGGGTCATTTGCTCTCTTGACTCTTAGTTTTGGGGTTCTTTATATATTCTAGATATTAGTCTTCTATCAGATGTATAGTTGATAAAGAAACTCTCTCACTCTGTGCAGGCTTCTTGTTCACTTTATTGATTATTTGCCATGTAGAAGCTTTTTTGTTCTGTGGGATCGCTCTCACTTGCTAAATTTTGACCTTAATTCCTGAGCAACAGAGCTCTACTCAGAAAGCATTTTCCTAAACCTATATCATTTACTACTGCCTATGAATTCTTCTTTCCATTTCAGCACTTTTGGTTTTACATTGAAGTCTTCAACAATTTATAGTTTTCTGCATAATCATAAATATAAGTCAAATTTCTTTCTTGTACATGTGGACATCCCATTTTCTCAACATCATTTGTTGGAAATATCCTTTCTCTGTTGTATATTCTTGCTATGTACTTACATCTGGCTGTACTTACATTTACCAATATTTGGGTATTCTACTTTGGTCAACCATTTATTTATGTGTCTGACATTGTGCCAGTGCCACACTAATGTTATTATAACTCTGTCATATACATTGAAATCTGGAATGATAATCCCTCTGACACTTTTACTAGAGCATAGGGTTTTTTGGGTTGGTTGGTTGGTTAGTTGGTTGGTTGGTTGGTTGGTTGGTTGGTATTTTTTTTATTTTTCTCAGTATTACTTTGACTCTCTGTGGTACTTTGTAGTTTCACATGAATTTATGTTTTTTTCCTATTTATGTGAAGAACATCATGGGGATTTTTATTTGGGATTAGGTTGAATCTGTAAATTGCTTTGGCCAGCTGAACAGGAGGAATTCAATCCTGATGCCATAAACCTAGCCAATAATCTATGGCTGGGGAGGTCATAGACATGGAAGAAGAGCCCACTACTGAACTATTCCTAAGACAATAACACTCTCAGAACTGTACTCTAAATGCTTATCTCTGCATTTAAGTGAGGTCTTCACCCCTTAGCAAGGGGACCTCCTTTCTCAGCAGAGGTAGACTATTATAGAGATCTATCACTAGTCAAAATGCAAAGTGACTATGAAGTGACTGTGAAGTCCAGCCTTAGTTGTTACACCTACAACACAATCCCTATACCTAAGTCTCAGGGAAAGTCATGTAAGAAAGGAAATATTATAAGCATCTCAAGAACAGGAAGTCTTCTATAAAGGATGGGCATGATTAACCCATGAACTCTCAACAATATGTTGCCTGAGCAAGACCAACGTAACAATTATACCTACCAATTGGCATGCCAACACTTAACGGGGGACTTCATGAGGCCCCACCCCTCATGATGTCATACAGGTGGTCAGTGCACACTGAAACATGAAGAAGCAATTTCTTCTATGAACTGGCTTCCACATAGGTTATCTAATCCCAAAAATTCAGCCCTGAACACATATGAGCAAAGCTGAATGAACTCAGTAAGTTTTATTTAATACACACACATGTACATACACACACACACACACATACACATATGTGTTAATAAATAAGCTTTTATATATACATATGATTTTATACATACATATATGTGTAATAATAATAATTAAAAGAGTCAAAGATTGGAAAGGGGAACAAGGGAGCTATTGAAAGAAAAAGACAAAAAAAAATCAGAAACATAAAAAAAAGAAAGAAAAAGACGAGGGGCAGAGGTGATGTAGATGCAGTAATTATGCAATAAATTTTCAAAAATAAAATTGTTAAATAAAAAAGGGTAAAAAACAAAATTGGTATCAGATATTTTCACAAAGGGTAATATTAAGTATAGTGTTGTGACTTTGAGAAAATGTCAGAAGAGAACTGATCTGTGGTTCAAAATTCAGCTTCTACATTCCAAAATATATAATCTACAGAGTTTCATTATCTTATACTGTTTGAGGGCTCTGAGCCTTCTACATGAGACTGCACTGCCAACCCATATAGGTTGAAATAAGAATTATGTCATCAGTTTGTTCTAGGCTTTTCTGGTCTTTAAAGTTTCCATTGAAAATTGAACTATTACTCTAACTGGCTGGCTTCACATATAACATGAGCCTTTTCTCCTGCTGCCTTTAGTTTCCTTTCCTTGTCCTGTAGGGGGTTTCTTTTGTGTTCCAGTCAGTCTGGTGTTCTGCATGCCTCTTGAGCCTGGATAGGCTTCTGATTGCCTAGATTTAGGGAGTTTTCTCTTATAATTTTATTGAAAGAAGGCCTTCGACCTGAAATTCTTATTTTTTTTCTATACCCATATTTTTACAGATTAGGCCTTCTCATGCTGCCCCAGGGTTTCTTCATATACCATACTTGAGGGCATTTTAAACTTATCATTTTCTTGATTGAATGATTCAATTCCTCTGCCTTGTTCTAGAGTCAGGATTTTTATTAAATTTACTGACTATTTCATTTCTAGCTTCATTTCAGTTTGGGTTTCCTCATTCATTCTACCTCCTTATCAAATTCAGGTTTCATAGCATGAATTGCCCTCATGGTTCAATAGCCATTTGTTTTCTTAGACTTCAGTCAGGGGTTTATTTCTGTCTCCTTTCAGTTTATTCAGTTGTCTCTCCATGTCCTCTTTGAACTCCTTGAACTCTTTAAAAATGTATATAATTGTTCTTTAGAATGACTAATGTTCTTCCCAGAAGCCATAGATTCCTAGGTCAAAAGCTCAGTGGTAAGTGTGGGATAGATCTCCCCTTTTGAGTAGTCATTTGGGAGGCTGAAGAGACTATACCCATACAATACAGACTGTTGCCATTGTTCTTGGTGGATCACCAGACCTTAGTGATAGGACTTTACTGCTGAAGACAGAATATGGAAAAATCAAGCTGGAACTCACCTGGATGTGTCCTCCCTGCTGGATTACTTACACAGTGCTAGAAGGTACTTACTATGTAGGCTGCCTTGCCCTGGTGGGTAAATGCCCTCAGTTGTCTTATTCCATTCAATTGTCTGAACTACAACCCTCTGAACAATCTGTCTGGCCTGGTAAAATATACCCATGGATACAATAGTGGCATGAATGAAACGGAGGTAACCAACATCTGTGTAACTAGATTTAAGGTCTGCTTCCCAGAGCAAGGATTAAATAGAAGTGGGCTGAGTTAGATTGCTGCTTTGATTTAAATGGTTGTTCTCTTCAAACTCATGTTGAAATGTTATCAGCAGTATAACAGTGTTCTGGGATGGGGCTTTTAAGATGTGACTGGGCAGTTAGTGCTCCCGCTGTGTGGAATCAATGCTGCTTGTTAAGGACAAGCTCTGCCGCCTTTAAATGATGATCTAGTTGGAAGTTCCTGGCCTGACGCTAGAGCCTTAATTTTTATAACCCAACATCTAGAGTATAAGAGAATGAATAGACTTTACTGTAAAATTGGAAGGTTTATCTCAGCTATTTCATACAACAGTGCAAACTGATCGAGAGAGATGCTGTACAGTTGTGTGGGATTTTGCAAACAAGTGAGAGAACATGTTTGAAATGAGAAAGTGAAATTAATCTTTAATCTGGTTAGCCCAAACCTTAACTGTATCATAGTTATTTTCATGCAAAATGACTATGAGGGAACAAAAGAGTACAGTCTCTTCAATCACAGAACTGTCTGTCTGCGTGGTGTAAGGAGAAAGAGAGCATGTTACAGTGAGCGGAAAGCAGAAACTTGCTTGAAATTAATGTGTTCCTCATGACACTTACACGGTGAGTACCATAAAAGACAAAAGATAGGAATTTTCAGGCCTATATGGGTCGCATGGTGAGGTAGGACCTGAACTACTTCACTTACTAGGACTTATCTTGTAAGATGAAAATAAGGTGGAAGGGATGGGCTGGGGGCTCCACACAGATTACATTTGATTGGCATTTATTACTATGTTAGCCTATCTCTGAGGTGAATGTACCAGTGGAAATTATCTTTTATTACAGAATTAAGATAACCTAAGAGAGCTGAAGACAAAAGTGGGGTGTTTGACTTGAGCTGGACATGAGAGGATCACTATAAAGATCTATGACTTTCGTGTTGAAAAAGACCCAGCAAGCCGTTAGCTTGCAAAGCTGCTTTTCACATATGAAAGATACATAGAAGGAACAAGTTCCTGTTGCTGACTTGAGTCTAGCGGCTCAGATTACAAGTGCTTAAAATCCAGCAGTAGGTGGAGGTGAGTAAAAGGAATTCAAGCAGAAATTTTTCCTGGTTTTGTTCAGAGATAAATAAATCAATGTGTTTCTTCCTTTGTTTCTTTTGTTCATAGTCACTGAGGGACTTTGGAAAGCCAAGTTCTACATTAATGCTAGAAAAATAAGCAGTTGTAGAATATAAAAAGCAAAATGATTATTTTCCAATTTGCTAGAGGAAAATTATTCCCAGAGAAGCAAATTATAAAACATCATGAATGTAACGTAGCATGTTGGTTGACAAAATAAATAATGTTACAAAAATCTCCATGTAAGGAAAATGATTGAGAAATCAAGACATGCTAACAGTTATAGCTAATATGCTAACAGTTTAATAAGTATTAAAATTAAGGTAAAGGTCTTTATGAACAATGTTGCTTAGATTTGGTCAATATTTAAATGCACACCAACTATAAGAGTTACATTTTAAAAAGTAAATAACCCAGGTTTTAGAAGTATTAGGAAAATATCTGATCAAATGCCATGTAAGGAAATAGGAGAGAAAAGTGTGCATTCAAAGCCAAACAGAGCTTTGAATAAGCAGAGAGATATTATGTGCCAAAAAGTAGTAGAGACAAATCAACTGTCATGGAAACATGTATTTGGATGTATTTTAAGGTTGACAGTTCCTGAAACACTACTATTTGCTTAATTAGCTCTGCAATAATTATCAATATTATTATATCATTCCTATTAACTTATTTTCAAATAAAAATATCAGGTTATAAAGGATTATATTTAACACATTAGAGAGACTGGCTAATTTGCTCAGTGAACAGCTTTTCATTCTCCTCGTGGGTGCACATCTGAATATTTCCTCGCTTGTCTTGTACATGAATAAAGCCATGTGAACTGAGCTGCAGCTGGGAAAAATAGAAGCAATGGAAGCCACTTCTGAGCCCACTTCTTAATCCCCCGACATGCTGCCTCCTACACACACACACACACACACACACACACACACACACACACACACACACACACACACACTTCCTGTTGTGTGGGAACACAGAAACTCTAACAGGTGAAGCAGTCTGGGTTCCTCATGGACTCATCATGAATGACATTATAGACATTATGAAAGCAACACCCATATTTCTTTTTTCTCCATTAATTTATTTATTTATTCGTTTTGCATCATGATCGCTGCTCTTTCTCCAGTTCCCCCTACAGAGTCTCTCGCCCCTTCTCCTTTGGGGGGTGGGATCCCCCCTTCTTTGGGTCCCTCCAGTCTGGTGCATCAAGTCTCTGCAGGCTTAGGCCAGAGAAGGCAGGCCAGTTGGAAAACAGATTCCACAGATAGGCAACAGCCTTGCTCCAGTTGTTAGGGGACCCATATAGAGATCAAGCTGGATATCTGCTACATATGTGCTGAGGGCCTCTGTCTGTCCCACGTATGCCCTTTGATTGGCGGCTCAGACTCTGCAAGTCCTCAAGAGTCCAGGTCGGTTGGTCTTCCTGTGAAGTCCCTATCTCCTTCAGGGTCTTCAATCCTTCTCCCAACTCTTCTATAAGAATTTCCATAAGAGTTCCTAAGCTCCGTCCAATGTTTGGCTGTGGGTATTTCCTTCTGTCAACAACTGGAGCTTTTCAGAGGACAGTTATGCTAGGCTCCTGCTTGGCTGTCCTGGGTGGAAGCAGGTCTTCCACAACAAGGGCAGAGCTGTGGGCTGAGGAGTAGGGTGCCAATCCGAGATTGCAGGTAGAGGTGTGGAGCGGAAGGAAGGACACCCACATCTCTGTAGTGTATAACACATTATGTTTTTGGAGACTAGACTTTATAGCAACTTACTTTACCTTAACCTATACAGTGACCAGTGTGTGTGTGTGTGTGTGTGTGTGTGTGTGTGTGTGTGTGTGTGTGTGTATCTGTGTCTGTATGTGTGTGACTGTGTCTGTGTGTGTGTCTGTGTGTGTGTGTGTGTCTGTGTGTGTGTGTGTGTGTGACAGAGAAAGAGAGAAAGGACAATGACAAAGAGACAGACCGAGAATACTACTATGTGGTATTCTGTTTCTGCATATATCATACTTTATCACAATTATTTGCTTCTCTGACCAGAGAGATATATTGTTAAGTAGATACAAATAAAAATTAATTGCGTTTATTTTGGGGTACCAAAGATGAATTGTGTTTTCCCCTTTTCCTTATTTTTCAGATTATCTGAAAAGAACTTTTATTTTATTTTAAATAAAAATATTGTCTTATCCAATTGTTAGACATTGAAGACAAATCTCTTAAATATTATTAAGTACAGAGAAAGGCTTATAGGTCATCGTGGACTCAAGAGTTTTAAGGGCTTGAAGAGCTCACTAAGTGCAGTGGGGGCTCATCATTCTGTTCTCAGTTGATCAAACCCTGAATGTGACTCATTTGCCCAGGCCCAGCCCGACACAGAAGTCATCCTTCCCTCTCAAGTGAAGGTGGTTGGACAAATGCATCATTATTGGATATGATGAATGGTTTCGGGCTAATGCTAGGCCCACACATGAGAACAATCAACTCTATTTTAATAATCTCTCATAAGAGGAGATCATGGCCTTAGTTTTGGAGAATGAATTACTGTGTGGAAAAGAAGGCAGAGTTTCTTTATAAACATCATGCAAACAGCTTGGGAACAGTGAAACCACCCCTCCATGAAGAAAGGTCCTAGGGGACCATGAGGCAGAAGATGGAATAGGACAGAAAGGGGTGACAAAGGCTTAAATGAGTAGCCTGATGTGGTGGAAGAAGTCTGTCAGAGTAAGGGAATATTGGGGAAAGGAGAAGGGGGGCTGGGCTGACACAGAGGCTCAGAGTTACCCCCATCTCATGGGCAGCAAGACAAGTATACAAGAGGGGTCATCTATCATGGTATCTCTGAGGCAGCCAGGCAGCAGGGCCACTGATGTTCTGTCACAAACCCTGCATCTTCAGTGACTATGAATTCAGTAAGAACTGCACATATGGTTGGCATTTATTCTGTTCTTTATTGCCTCTTGGATAGGAGACACTTACCTACTTAGAAAATCTCCCCACAAAAGGACAATCAGTTTGAAGCTGATTTTAGCTTCTTACTCATATAATGTGCTAGACACCATTTAAAAAATGAGAGAGAGAGACAGAGAGACAGAGACAGAGAAACAGACAGACAGAGGGACAGAGAGACAGAGAGACATAGAGAGAAAGGAAAAGAAATGAAAAGAATAGGAAAGGAAAGGAAAGAAAAGAGAAGAGGTACATTGGTCATTAAATACTCGCTCAAACAAGCCAATTATCTCAGCACTAGTATCCAGCATCATGACCAATTTCTTCCTTTACACAGTGATGACTTTCCCATCTCTCTTTTTCCCCACAAATTCCTTTCTTTCTGCCCAACTCTCTTCAATCTCATATATTCGAATTGGAATAGAAGTATTATGGTGTGAGCAAGAAAGACAAAGGTACATTTTATTATCACAATTTGGTCACCATTGTCTGAAACCTCATGCCTTGGTTTCATTATATCTTGTTATTCAATCAAATGTGTGGGAGGCAAGGACAACATTAATCAGGGTAAAATTCCAGCGCTATATTAACTCATCACCAATTTGATAACTCATAACAAAGGAAATTTATTTCATGATCTTTCTGGTAACCAGAGTCCAAAATGAAGTTGCCGTCAGAGCCGCAGTCTTTCTGCAGGTTCAAGCAAAGGACCTTCCTCCCTTGGGTCTCCTAGCTTCTGGTGACAGCTGAGAATGCTTGATGTTCTTTGACTTGTGTCTGCATCACAGCATGCCCTGTCTCTGTCTTTATGTCATTTTTCTCTTCTGAGCTTTTCTTATGGGGCACTTCTTGGTGCTTTCAAGGACCACTCAGAGAGACCAGGATGAGTTCATCTTAAGATGCTTAGCTGCAAGCATAGGGACATTAACAGAGTCTAAGAATATGATGTAGACATAGCTTGTGGGGGACCCGCCACAAGTTGGTTAGACTGGTTAAACCACTATTGCTCTCTGAGGACAGTGCTTTATGTCTGTACAACCACCAGAACCAGGAGGATAAAGTAGAGTAGGCTCAGCAGAACCAGAACTGGATCTGGAGCTGGGATCCAACGCTGACACAGACTAGATTCACTGAACCAGAGCATCTAGAGAGACGGCCCCAATCCTGCCCTTTCTGAGAATTTACAACGAATTCATCATTTTTTCCCCAGAAAGCCACTCTCCGCATTTGAGCAGGCAAGTTCACGGAATGCAAGAAAATGACTCCTACAACTTTCCTCTTAATGATCATATTTCAGAGAAAAGCATCATTCTGCTTTATTCTTTGCTCAGTTTTTTTTTTTAAGAGACATAAAATGAGCTCAACCCAGGATCTAGCCAGCTGCTCTGAGCGTTCCGAATCTTAAAGGAAACCTCTTGAACATCTGAACCAGCAGAAAGGCAGGCTAAACGCAAAGGGCCATCTTCCACTGCAGTGTGTGTGCGCATGTGTAAATGTGTTCGTGTGTACGCATGGGCTCTCGCACATCGCTCCCTTCCCCTCTCTCTGGGTTAATGACACTTCTGGTTGATTTATTGATTGCCTGTAACACCACTGGCTTTTCCTCAGGCACTTGTGATCTTCCCAGTCGTAGGTGCCACCCCCAGTGGAAAGCTGCTCCCAAACTGGGATGTTTTGATTGCTGTTTGGCTTCCCCAACTTGACTGGTCAAGGCTGAACCTTCTCAGCTTCCTTCGAATAAGCTCCTTAAGCCTGTTCCCTCCGAAGCATCTGTAAACAGTTGAAGGTCATGATTGTTCACTCTGCAAGATCGATATGCCATTAAATTGTGACAAAAAGGACTGCCAGACCATTAAGGCATCCCTCATACCCTCAGTAATCCTGATAAAGTGATGAGCTGTTTTAACCTCTCCGGCTCCCATCGCTAACTACTAGAAGCTGCCTCGCTGCTGAGATAACCCTTTCTGCAAAGTCAGGACGCCCCGCAAAGGACTGCGGCTGCTTCCCGGCTGCTTCTGCTGTGCATTTCTTCGTGCTATTGTGTAGTTACTTTTGGGTTTAATCATCTTCCCTCTTTTTTTTTTCCTTTTCCTTTTTGTCCACATACTCTAAAGCTTAGTGTTGCCATCAAAATTATTTAGATTTAAACTTCTTTTGCTTCAAGATGAATGGGTTTCTTTAAAGCTTCACCATGTAAGTAAATTTCCTAATGGTAGAGAGACAAAACAAAATAAAATACTTGTAGGAACTTGGAAGGACACAGATCTTATTCATCTTAAACACATTTTCCTGAATTCAACTAATCTTAAATATGTGCTGTGTTCAAAATAATGAATACCTGTTCTGTTCCCTTATAGTAAAAAGAGAAAAGAAACACGGATTCTGTTTAGGAGACAGTCTCTTGCTGTCTATTTCCAGGCTGGATTTGAACTGGGGATCTTCCTGCTTCAGCCTCTTCAATGCTCATCACGCAGATCAGGAAGAGGTTGAACTAAATAGAGGAAAAGGCAAATTTTGTGAAATGAAAATAGAATCATTTGGTCTAAGCATTCTGCAAACCATTTATAAATCAAATTGCGACCAGCCAAATCCTGTTTATTATTGCATGAGCTTATTTGAAGAACCGTAATTCCACTCGATGCATGTCTAAACGAACTGCTGCTGCTAATTGCAACTCAGCGGGCTGGAAAAGCCTGCAAGTACTTATGGAGATAAGGCTGATCCTGTACTCTTTGTTAATGCTAATATCTGATATCCAAAATATAGCCTACTTTTTTTTTTTAATTTTTAACTATGTGAATGTGTATGGATACACTCAGGTTAAGGAAGCTCCCTGCAGAGGTCAGTCTAGGGCATTGCCCCTCCAGGAGCTGAAGTTACAGGCAGTTGTGAGCCACCCAGGTAAGTATTGGGAATTAAACTCTGGTCCTCTGTAAGGACGAATTGCTCTTAACCATTTGACCATCTGTCCAGGCCCAGTATATTTTGAAGTTTTTATTTTTAATGTACAAGTTTTTTGGTAACTAATGTTGACTTTTATAAGCAGTCTGTCCTTAGTCCTGATGCAAGTATTCACACTTCACACTTATGTGATTCGACACTTACATGTACATGTGAGTGCGTGCGCTTACACACTCACAAGCACAGATACAACTTTTGTAATCTTTGAACAACCTACGGAATACATAACATCATTTATATGGGAAATTATGCTTGACGAATCATCCTATCTTACTGTGGCTTTGTAGGTTGTAACTACTTTAGGAAAATACTAATATCCATAAAGCTGGGGAATTTAAACACGATGAGCAAAACACCTCTCAGTTTGGAAGGCTTTGTTGCAATTCTGTCAGCTCAAGACACACAAGCTTTCTGGGCATAAACAGAATGCAACATTACTCCATTTTCTTCTTGCTGATTTATAAGCTTGAGTTTTCAAGGAAATCAGGGCTGGCCCTAAATAGCTTTATTATGTCAACAAAACATACCTTCAAATAAAAAACACTTGAAACCAGCAGGGACTGCAGGAAGTAAACAGAAAAGAACCAGCCTCAGTGTCTGCTGAGCCCATTAGCTCTCTCCTGCACGTCTTTCTTCAGCATATCAATAGAATAATCTAGAAGGGCACAAGAATAAGAACAAAGCCTTGGGTCAATGAAATCATTCACTGATCCACCGCAAAGCACGGTAAGTGGTGTATTAGCTTAAAATCTCCTACACGCTGCTTAGGCATCATTGCATGGGCCCTGAAACCAGGCAAACACACGGAAGGAAAGCTTGAGGATTCTGATTCCTCTCTGCCTTGTTTGAACCCCAAATTAATCCTGAATTTCGATTTTTGGGCTTTGAGTTTGCTCTGCAGATCCTGCAACACGAGGCAATTTAAACAGATAATGATGACTTAATGAATCCGATGGTGTCTTATCTCTCTGTACTTAATCATGTCTAAACCCATTTACAGATTTCTGGCTCATGTCACTTATTAACATATCAAATATGTATCTGGTGCCTACTCGATGTCCTGTCATTTGCTAATTTCTAAGGATACTTAATGAGCAATGTGAGTAGCATCTATGCTTCTTGGGTAAATGTTTCTGTCTTTAAGGAATCCCAAGCTATTACAGTACATGAAGTAGGTAAGGAAGGCTACAGGCTTGCCCTTTGCAGCAATTTTGATCTTTGAACTGGATGTTTATTTGTATACTGATCAGCTGAGTTACCACGACAAAGCGAAGATACATCACCATTAAGAAAACCCCACAGATGTTTCTGGAACCACAGTAAGAACAATGTAAGGGTTGTTAGTAAACTATTGTTCTTTTTGTCCCCTTCCCTGAGTCTGATCTGTCCATGAACAGATGAACAACGTCCCTTGGCTGGTCTAAACCACAGCCAATGTATATCCATTCTATCTGCATTCCATAGACAGGCCAATTGCAAGGCACATGTTAGGGAACAAAATAATCTATTGCTCTTGTGTCAGCTATAGAGAAGTATTGGTTCATACAGAACTGTTTCTTTCCAGTATAAAAAAACTGTTGGCATAGAGGATGGGGACTCTTTGAATTTATTCACCACATTCATATATATTATTTCTTCATAATGTTCTGCACACATTGAAAAGGAGAGAGGGAGAGAGTAAGATAGGAAACTGTGGAAAGGAGAATAGGAAAAACCGTTTGAGATAAAGTGAGTGCGGCCATCAAATCACCCTGAGGGCTGCCGTAAACCCTCTTTTATCTTGCCTGCATCGATTTTCCATTGTGTGGGATGCAAAAACTTGGAAATTAAAAAATATGTATTTACATTCTCTTTGGGAGGCATGTGGGGTTCTAATGAATGTTTGGCTGACTCCAGGAAATCTGCCTTTTTAGGTCGAATCACACCCAGCTGTTTGCATTAAAGTCTATCCAATTTGATTTTCATTTGTCAGGCTGATCCCTTTGATGTCAGAATTACTCTCTCCTTCCCATTTAGTGCTTAAGGGCTTCCAGCTGCCCTTGGCTCTGTACTTGAGCTGGGGTCTTCAGCCGGTCTTCGGTCATATTGTTCCACTTTGCAGTTGTCTAAACTCCATCTAAATGATCTCATACATCTTGATGACCTAACTCAAGACACTTCTCCAAGATGTCTCTGTACCTACTTTATTTTATTTTTTTTAAAGATTCGCTCGCATTCTGTTCACCAGCTGGTAAGCAGCTCTGGCTGTGTCTACTCATTCCCACTGAGCACGCCATTCATACCAACATCTTCTGTTCATTTGAACAAAAAAAAATATGTTCAATTCTCTTTGGAATCATTGATTGCCACCTGATTTACAATGCCTCTTTCTCTCCTTCAGAACAGATTACCTCTTCGGGTTGAATGAGTCACAAATTGGTTTGGGGATCCTAAGTAGACCACGGAGTGTTGAATCAACACTTTAAGAGCTCTTCAGTGTCACAGCATTCATCCCTAGTTCTTGGGATTTGTTATGAGAGACATCTATTGTTGTCTTCCTTTATACGAGAGGAAATCAGGAGACTAGATGGAGTGCCCAGAAGAATTTTCTCTTTAATAACTATCTCGGCCAAAACTTTGCTGCTCTGCAAACTTTGGGTCACACAAAATTCTACATGTAAGAATCTTTGTGTATTTCTCCAGTGTGTTTCTACCAGCTGTTCTACCAACTATCGTATCATATATCATATCATATCATATATTATATCATATCATATATTATATCATACCATATCTGTCTATCTACCTTCTATCTATTATCCATCATCTATCTATCATAGCATCTCTATCAGCTTTCATCTATCAGCTGTCAACTCTATTATCTATCAGCCATTATATCTATCAATTGTCTACCACTATCTATCTCTTATGTATTCACTCTATAGATAATTCAGATTTACCTACATTATAATCTATGCCTAAGTATTGTGTTTTTGCCATTTTCTCACTAACATGAATATATCAAATTATTTGCTTTCCTTGAAAAATCAATAATTTCACTTATAGGTAGAAAATGATGCTTTGGTTTTAGGGTTGTCGTGAGGTTTACATAAAACGATAAACCCGCTGCCACTGTGTTGGCTAGTTTTATGTCAACAGGATGCAAAATAGAGTCATCAGAGAGGAGGGGCCTCAATTGAGGAAATGTCTCCAAAAGATCGGGCGGCAGGCAGGCCTGAAGGGCATTTTATTAATTAGCAATTGATGTGGGAATGTACAGCCTGTGCTAGTGAGGACGCCCTTGAGCTGGATTCTATAAGAAAGCAGGCTGAGCAATCCACAGGAGTAAGTCAGTAAACAGTGTTCTGCTGTGGCCTTTGTATCAGCTACTGCCTCCATGTTCCTGTCATGCTTGAAGTCTTGCCTTCACTGCTTTTGATGATATGTAGAACTCTGAGTGAAATACACCCTTTCTTCCCCAAGTTGCTTTTGGTCATGGTGTCTCATCACTGTAATAGTAACCTTAACTTAAACAATCACCAACTGATGTGAACCCAGCAATGACATGAGGAAGGAGAATTCCTTTTTCTTTTTAGCATTGAAGGTAATTGGCATCATACAAAAACAAATTGCTGTATGCATGTGCGTGTGTGTGTGTGTGTGTGTGTGTGTGTGTGTGTGTGTGTGTGTGTGTGTGTGTGTGTGTGATTGCTGATTCATCTGCAGTAACCCCTTTTGAATTGAATGGTCATCTTGTTGAAGAGCAATTGAGTTTTAGTCAGTGTAAATTTTTTGAAATGTAATTCTTATTAGCTAATATACTCTGCTCTCTGCTGCTTAGCAGAATACTACCCTTTTGGTGACTAAAACAATCAAAATTAAGTTCAAGTCTGTCAGAATTCTAAAAAGAATTAGTAACATGGTGGCCTTCTCCAGATGACCCAGGCTTAGCTGCTTCTCTGCATTTTCCAGCTTCTCTCTCCACATTCCTCTGCTCACAGCCCTACTGAAGACCATGCTTCAGCAAGCACAAACTCCTTCTCCCCCTTTTCCTGGGCTCTGATTCTCCTGAATATGAAGGGTCTATCTGGATAATATCCCACAATTGCTCCATCTCAGATGTGAAATAGCAGTCACAGGCACTGGGACATCATTAGAGGATCTTATGGTACCTTCCACAGCTAATAAAAGCATCTATGAGGAAGTACACTTCTCATCTTCTGCTTACTTAGCCTGACCTACCTTAATTTTCATAATTGTACCTCTGAAATGGCAGCCTCTCTGAGATGAAATGCAATAAACACTGACTTTGTAGGGTGGTAGGGCTCAGGGGCAGAGTTCCCTGGTTCAATGACAAGCACTGACATACATACATACAAATCATGGTACTTGAAAGCCTTGTTTCTTAGCAGATATTTTATTTAATTATATAATCTCTGTGATTTATGTTTTTAGATCTGCTTCTGTCTCACTTCTCTGTTTTTATTTATTTTCTTTGAGGTTTGATTTTAGAGGGTTTTCTTTGTTTGTCTGTCTGTTTGGTGGTGGTGGTTTCTGGTTTTTGTTTTTGTTTCTGTTTTGGGGTCTTACTGTATCTCACACACTGACTACATACATACACATGGTCAAGCCTCCTGCCTCAGTTTCATGAATGCTAGATTTCTACAATATGCCCCTGTATCTGGATTCTCTGTCTTCAATTCATTCAAAATAAAGGTTTCCCAAAAGAAAGCCTTGCTTACTTACATTATTTTACAAAAGTTTATACTCCCCATTCTTATTTTATAATAAATATTCTTTAAAAAGTGTGTTATTTGCCATTTTCCATAATTTTTTAATGGTGAGTATAAATAGTACATCCAACTTGCAAACTGGACATAACTTGGGGTTTGAGGGATAGGTAGCCTGCTATTTGCCCATTGTTATAGTACTGAGACTTTAAAATATAGTCCTCTAGTATTCTAACACTTCATCCTCGACACTAAAGAACAATTTAATTACTGTTGGAATTTACAAGTTATGGCTTAAGCTTAACAAACATGTAATAGTGCCTTGTGGTATTCTGTCCTAGAAGATGATAGATTCAGGGTAACAGGGCCAAATCAGATAATAAGTCCATTTCCTGTCTGGTAAAGGTGCTTCATCCCTGAGGATTTGGCTTCTGAAATCTTGTTCAGCTCTCTTTGTGGTCACTGATGTCCTGCCCTTTCAGGCCCTGTGCATGAAATGACAATACTTAAGGGCTTTAGCATCCTCAAAGTTTTCCAAAAGGTGTTCTCTAGAAATCACCAGGAGGTGACATCCACTGTATCTGCTCCATCATCTGCAGTCTTCCCCAATTTGTACTACTTTTAGTGTTCTGGAATATGGAAAATATTACAAAAGAGCCCTGCTGTCTTTAAATTCCTTGAGAACAATTAGAGCGCACTAGGTTAAAGCTGAGTTCACAAATCCATCTCAAGTGTTGGCTTTCTCACTGCAGGAATTTAGAAGAGCTATCTATCCACCTGACTCCCTTCCCCCTTCAGCTTCCCCTCCTTTCCAACTTGCTTCCTTCTCCTTCCTACCTCCTTTATTATTTACCTCTTCCCCTCCTTTCTTTTCCTTTTTTATCCCTTTCATTCCTTGCAACTGTGCAAGATATAAATACAAAATCTAGTCTCTTCCTCCAAACGTCATGAGAATAAAAAGAGTTTCTTTGCCCTTCATCTTCCTGTGATGCCATGCATATACTCAGATGAAATAACAACAACCAAAAAAATGGTCTGAATATTTTGTTTGTTTAGTTTGTTTTGATTTTTGATACAGGGTTCCTCTGTGTTGTCCTGGCTGTCCTGGAACTTTGTAGACCTGACCTTAAACTCACAGATATCTGCCTGTTTCTGCCTCCCAAATGCCAGGCCTGCTTTTTTTAAAAACAACAACAACTCTTCCATTATTTTTAAAAATATTGTGAGCATTTTTGTGTTTTAGAAAATGAATTGTCATGATAGATAATTGAATCCCTTGCCTGGTTACAGTCATAGGGCTTCCTTCATTCTTTCTTCATTCTTTGATGTTAGACAAAAAGGCTAACATCGCCATCTGTAAATTTCTCACCGCAGATTAAGCATTGAAACAACTATTTTCTTAAAGATATCATATACATGAATCTGTGTTTATTTGCTAAGTACCTCTTTATCCAAATATTTTTAAACACTTCTTTAGAACCCAACTTGTGTGACAGTCTCAGACTCTGTCATTTTGTGTTAACCACCCTGTTTGATTAAGAGTGGCCGATTTTGAATTTACCTCTTTCACCAAACTTGGATCCAATCACTTTTGCTTATTTTAAGATGAAAACTCAAAGAATAAATGCTTATCAGTTCAAGAAAAACCAAGACAATATGTTCACAGAGGATAAAAACCTCTACCTCCTACTCAGTAATTTGCCAAAACTGGAATAGTGAACAAAAGGTCACATCTGCCAAATGACTCAATATAATATTTCCTCTGTGCTCACTAGAATGGTTACTTTAGAGTGGTCAAACGATGAATAATTTTAATTGTATTCTTCCTTCTTCAATTTCTAGAATATATGCAATTACCTTTGTAATCAAAATGTAAAAATACAATGTATTACCAGTTCTTAAAGATACTTATCTCAGTACAAATTGTAAAATGTTGTTAGTGATGATATTCTCACTGTAAAGAAATAATAACAGCCTGGAAATCCTCCAGACTGTGTGGATGTGCTTTGGTTACTTTGTAGATACTGTTATAGAAATATGTAGATATGTATTTCTAGAGTACTCCCAATTTCTACCTATTGTTGTTAAAATGAACAAGGAGCATGGCTAATACCAACTGCATTGAGTTAAATCATTAGCATTGAGTCAGAGTCAGGGCATAATAATAGCACCTGAGATAGTTGTCAGGGGTCAGTATTTGGACATGAGATTTCCAGGTCTTTTGGTATCCTATTCAAAGCACTATAATAAGATGCACACAAAGCTGTAAGGGACTTTATCCAAATACTAAGAGCTGGGAAGATGACTCAGTACCTAAAAGCACTTGCTGTCCAAACCTGAAGACCTAATTTCAATGGCAAGATCACAAATGAATAGCCAAATGCTGTCTATGGTGCTCATTTTTAATCCCAGTGCTTCTAGCTATACAGGAAGTGGGGAGACAGGAAAATATCCCAGAAGTCTGAAAGACAGCTAGTCTGGAGTACAAACAATGTGGTAGAAATAACAGAGACCTTGCTTCAAAGAAGTAGAAGTGAACCCATGGATGGGCTGCAGAAGAAACTTGTCTTCTGATCTCTGTACACTGTGTGAACCCACTCTCTCTGTTTCTCTGTGTCTCTCCCTCTCTCCAACTCCCTCTCTCTTCCCCTCCCACTCTCTTCTATCTCTGTACTGTTATAACAATAATAGTGTTTTTTTTTAAAAAAAAAAATCAAAGTGATAGCATAGATCAGAAAGGTTGTGAGACTGCAATGGGCCACCTTAATAAAAGTACTCGATGGTCCCAGTTAATTTGGGGGTCTTCTATGCATGGAATCCTAGAGAGCGGGGGCTGGTTGCTAAGAACATATATAGCTCTGATAATCCTATTTAGATTGGCAGAGTTTAGTTACATAAACTTTTTATATTTAAACTATGCATGTTCTTTTTCATGATTCATCTAATTTGAATCATTTGTACTCCCAGTGATGTAGAAACATAGATGGTAAATTCAGGATTCTTCCTAAAAGTTCAGTCAGAGATCACAATTTATCTTATTGCATATGCACCCAGAACCATAGAATAGGGTATAGAAACCTATTGTATCATTCAGAGTGGTGCGTATATGTAGTTCAATGCAGTTAGGGGTTCCAGACAGTTAGCATCACTGTGAAGACAGGCAGATGATGGTTGATCATGCACATTGTTAGCAGAAGGGTATGTTTATTGCTGAAGTCAAGCTGTGTCCCCAGTTACTAAGTCATTCCCTGTGCTTGCCTGCCCAGGGGGGTCTATATGTGACTACTTACTGCCTTGGCTAGTGGCCCTGGTTTCTTGGGTCAGTGATGAGTAATGAGTTTTGCAACATACTCTTGGAACAACACTTGCCTTATGTAGGCTCACTGCAAAAATGAAATTAAGAGATCCTCCATCTCTAAAACTTAAGAGTATCCTTTCAATCGGCGGCTTGATGATAAATAAATGCTAGATCGCTTGGGGTCCATTAATGATGCTATCCACCATGTAAAAGATTCTATCAGTAAAATGTAGGGATTATATGAATCACTGCTTAAATCATACTGGGGTTCCCCCAGGTGTAGGATGTAGAGGCTCAGAAAGCTGAAGTGACTACATTTCCGCCTCAGTGTCCTTCTTCACTCGTTCTCAGTATAACTCTATTCAGTTAGACTGGGGTAATGGAGAAGACACACACGGCAATGCAAACAGTGATTTTAAAAAAACATATCTTTCTATTTATTCTTTGATTAATTTCAGAATTTCATATATGTACAGAATGTATTTCAATCATACACACTTCTACTTCCCCCCCCAACACCCCTGCCACAACTTCTTCCAGATTTTGTATAAACATAACCAAGTCTCATTCCCAATGAGTAGTAGATTTTGAGCACTCGAGCTCTAGCTGGGATTTGGGCTTTTCACTAATGGCACAGGTCTAAAAGCCTCAGTCTCTCTTGGGTGGCCTGGCATTAGGGAAAGTGCCCTTGAAAGTAAGACAAAGCAGATGATAACCAGCCACAAACTGAAATCCTAAAACTGGAGCTCAAGTCAACCTCTTCCCTTCATACATTTGTTTCACCAGATATCTGTCTGGTAAGGAAGAGCTGCCGAATATCTCAATTTTATTTTCATTTTTATTCTCTTAATTTTCTGCCTGCTAGTCCTCAAATTTTCACCACTGGATCATTCAGACCAATCGTAGATTAAATTATAGATATGCATTATGAGAAGGGCTTTGGACAAGGCATGTGGGAAGTGAATGAAGTCCTAAGTGATGTGTAATGATGACACGGGTATAGCCACGTCAAAAACCAATGCCTTAGTCCCATGGGAATAGCAATGGGTTCCCTAAGGAAGGCTCAGAGGGACAGCAAAAGTTTCACTGGTTAAGTGTGGATGTTGACAGTGTGTGCAGAAAAATGTGCTATAGCTTTGTCTCCTGGATATTTATGGACTAAAGACTCTTTTTAAAGAGACTGTTACTACCAAGATTAGCTAAACCTGTCTCCTTTTCTAGCAGTATGCTATAACTCTGCCTCCCTGTTCAACTGTATATAATAAACACACTGAGCTTGGAGGAGGGTAATAGCTGTGGCTTCTCCATCAGAGAGTCCAGATTACTCCATTCCAGCCTTTCTGTCCATGGGCCTGTATTTGACTTTTCTTCATTCCCTCACTGACCCAGTCAGGTCAATATCTGCAGAGCATGAAAAGGAAGTGTTTGAGACATCATTTTTTTAAATATTTGACCTATTTCCATGTATACACAATAAGATACCTTAGGAATGAAGTCCAATTCTATATACAAGATTCATTTGTGTCTCATGTGCATCATGGGCATGTAGCCTGAGGTGGTTTTCTACAGTGTCTTTGAAGAGAGAAGAATCATTCTGTCCACAGTAATAATGCTGGGCATGGATCTCACATGTCATATCAATGCTTAACTGCAAGCCGGGAAAGTCATATTGACATGCTAGAGTTTTCTCACATACAGAGGCAATATGAGAATGCATCCAAAAACAATGTCATGAGCAACACTAGAGTCATGGAGTCTTGAGATCTTTTGACCACACCACCTCTCACATGAGGTCAGGGGAAATTCTCCATACACAGCATCATATTCATATTCAGATTTCTGGATTTTTACATCTTGAATGTTTTGATTGGAGGTGTTCTGCCTATATGAATGGATGGCAAATTTATATCAGAAAACCTTATATTTTTATGTCTGTAGGTAGCTTTTTCTTCAGCATGACTCAAGACTCTACAACTTTCTACACTGTGGCTATAACGAGCCACAGTGAGCTTTAAACTGTCAATGAGAAGATGGTGAAAAGCGGATCCAGAGAGTGAAGCACGGAGGGTTTCCACAGGGCATCAGCGAGAACTGATCTCCAGGCCACACACAGATGTGGGGGAAGTGCAACTGTTTGTCGGGGACAGAGGGAAGCTGAAGGGTGGACTAGAACGTCATACTCTGCCCCACTTATTTGGCCTTCTTGTGTGAATATATTTTAAATATATGAGTACATAAACTCTATCAAGGTGTAACAAGGATATACACCAATTCTCTCATTTCACAAATTATATGTGTGAGACTAAATATATTCTACCATTGATAATACACTAGCAAAAAGTGGTCACTTCATTAAGAACTTATGTGTACTTATAGATAGTGAATTGGTCACACTTATTAGGAGATTGATAAGAGAGTAATAAGATTCCAAGACCCTGAGAAGCTGATGGCCACTGAGTCATCTGATTGGAATAGCAAGACAAGTGGTGGCTACATGGTTGATCATTGTGTTATTCCTGCAACATTTCCTTAAGTTCGACTTCTTCCAAAATAAAAAGATGGGATAAACAAATTCGTGTTTCTAAAAGGCTACTCAAGGTGCTGTGTAGAAAAGGAACCGTGAAGAACTAATAAAATAGAGCATTGCAGGAGCCGGTCGGGAGGCGGGCGATAGCCCAGTGATGATAGGCTGGTGGACACTAAGAATAGAGGTGTAAGTAGAGTCCAATGTGTTTTGGAATGAAATGACCAGCATCTTAAAGGTTGGCCATAAGACAATGAAAAAATGACAATAACTAAGGGGCAGTGAAGAGCACCTAAGGTGCAAGTCTGTGCCTATTGGGCAGCTGGGAAACAATAGCTTAGATCCAGTGGCTGAGACAGTTCTGGAAACTGCAAGTCAGGGCAGTCGTCTGGCAAGGTCTGGCTTTACCTCACGCACAGAAGTATTGAAGGGTCTCCCTTTGGGTCTCTTTCATGAGAAAAACCAATTCCATTCATTTGTGGCCTTTCCAAAGGGCTGCAGCTCCTAATGCTCGATCCTAGTGCCTTAGGGATGGCATTTTAAGGTGGAGATCTGGGGGCACTGTAAGGGCGTTCCCATAATTGTTCTGTTCATGGCAGCAATGTTGGGCCTGAACCTCACACGTCACTGAAATGCTCAGCGGAAGCCAGGGGAAATCCTCCCCGCATGCTGTAGTTTCCTGGTGTCCAGAGGATACAAAAGCACCCAGAGCTATGTTAGTAGCAGCGTCATGGGTCTTAACTCTGAGATCTGAGCTCTCCTCCAGGCTACCCATAAAGAGGGTAAAAACAATATAAATTCTTTTCCTCCTCCGATCATGCATTTCCAGTGACCACACTCCCGGCAATTTAAATTAGTCAACTGGGCTTTGACAAATAGATGTATTCTCAATGGTCGTCTTCAAAATTCCAGTGGAGAGAAAATCGGCTAGGCCTGAAACTAGAAGCTTAATGGAATTTGCTGAGAAAACGCAGCAGTTTTGTTCGGTTCAGACCAATATGTTCCTTGGTGTTTTATGCAAGAGCTGTTACTGCAGTCACACCGAGGGGAAGATTCAACGAGAATGGGAAATTATGAGAAATGCCCACACTTCCTATTTCCTATATCTATTTTAGCTGGTGGCAATTACAATTTACTACGCAACACTCAAATATAAACGGCACTATGTGAAAGGATATAACAGTGACAGATTTGCAGCCTCAAAGCGTGACTTCAAAATATTGGTGCCAAAAAGGTTTCCTGTTCCGGAAGGCAGTTGAGACTACAAAGCCCACGCAGGTGAGGGCCCTGGCATGAGAAAGTGCTCTGCACACGCTGGATGTTGAGTAAAGCTGTGCAGGGTAGGTGGGAGGCGCCGCCGGCCCCATATGGAGCCGACCTTCTGTGCCAATCGCACCATGCTATGGCACATACAGCGAGCCGAGCGAGGAAATCCTGCGAAGCAGGGAAACTGGGAGCATAAGGCCCGGAGTTGAAAATCAAGAAGGAAAGCCAAGAGCTTGGGGGAAATGCAGAGGCAGGGTTATATGAGGAGAATACGCCATTGTCTTGTCTCTTCAGCCTTGTCCACCCTCTAGAACTAGTCCTTGACTGAAAGCTTGAATCACCAGGTCCTGGCATGCCTCTGAAGCCAGCTATTTTCAGCCAGTAAGAACCACTGTAGAAAGCTCGAGAGTGAGCCTGGAAAGCTTTGTTTCTTCCCTAGCTCTTATCTACAGAATGGCACAGTTCTTGATCCTCAGTGATGAGATGTTCCTTAATGCTCCTCTGGGACATACTCCGTGCTCTGACGCTGACTCTGAGATGGGGAATGGCCTCCCCGCTAGCGTGAGCTCAAGGGTGTGGCATCACCATTAGGCTTGTTCCCCTTAACTCTGCTCGCTTCCTTGTATGCAGTCATTTCATTAAATGCTCAGAAAAATGTCCCTCTGTGATCCTGATTCATACAGAGAATTACAAGGTCCCCTATTCAGTCTCAAGGAGCATGATTAAGAACACAATTGAAAAAGTCTCCTGGGCTACAGGGATAGTGCAGCTCTGCCTCGGGAGCGGAAATGATATCTCCGTGGGGGTGGGAGGTTGGGGGGCGGGGAGTCAGTCTCCTTGTTCTCCTGCACTTGCCCGAGTCTTCACTCCTTTCAACATTTGCATTTTACTTAATCAATGCCTCTGGTGTTCCTGCCTGGGGCCTCATTCCTGTAGACTTGCTGACAGGTGAAAAGCCAGCGCCCCACACCATTCAGTTGCCTTCACCTGGGTGACTGGTAATTCTAATCACTGGAGCAGACATGGCAGCTATGAGGTATGTGCACTTCAGGATTAAATTTGAGAGCATCCTATTCTGTGTACCAACATTTACCCAACCGTGGCTTACCTACCAAGTTTTTAATATTCAAGAGACTGGTATCTATGTCCTATTGGCCATCAGCAAGGCAAGACTGCTAGAGAGGTGAGGTTATATCTTATCATTACTAATGAGAACGCCTTCGTACTGGTTTCTGTTTTCTAGGATTACAGCAACTACAAGTGACGCCCAAGAGCTGTTTACTTATAGAAACAGCTGGGTAAAATTAAACATGTGGACAACCAGGATGGGCACCTCTGTCCTTCCCCACGTCCACAGCCACCAGCTTTCTGATGTGCCAGGGTGTGGTCTTAGCTGTCACCTTTACAGCTAAGCTAATGACCACAGAGCACCAGGGGTTGGGAAGAAGCTTGGCTACAATACCTGCAATTTGAAGCTGACCCTGAGATAAAAGTAAACCGCAGGGCTGTACTTGATTGAATTCAAGTGACACTGTTCAAGCTCAGAAGGCGGAAGTGAGGGGCGCTGGTCCCTCTCAGATACAATAGCAATGGCCCAGAATGGTTTGTTATTAAAACTACTAAAAAGTCCTTTCAAAGGAAAGAGCTCCTCTTTCCTACTTCTTTGCTAAAAGTGATTCCCCACCCCCCATTTTATAAAAATTGTGGTCCAAGTTTCATGAGGAGGCTCTAGAAAGTTATCTTTCACTCTGTCGGCATCACAAGTGTCGGACTGTCGTGAGGATGATTGTAATGTAACATTAGTGTTTTGTTGTACAATAGGAGGTTTAGAAAGAAAAGGAACGAAAGAACAGAACCACAGAATGGTGAAGCTACTTCACTTCACTTCAGCACACAGAAATGCGCTGGTCTGGTGGTGTGGTGATGACAGGAGAATAAGGAGATGAAGCCAGACAGAGACAGAAACCCGAAAGCTCAGAAAACGGTGGCAGGGATATCACATGACTGCTACAATGGCAGAAATGGTGTTTAACCTAACCTAAACCTTGGCACCTAAATCTGAGCAACTACATTTTAACCAAATTCTTAAAACGTACTTGTGCCAAGCCCTCTCTCCGAAGTGTCTTAGTTGAGAATGCCTGTATCTAACTCTGCTCTAAGAAGCAGGCTCTGAAAACAAGGAGAAAGGAAAGAAAATTTAAAATGTGTTTACTAGATGAAGCACACAAAATTAAAATAAATAATGTCAGAGACAAGAAAGTAGGGCAGAGCAGCCTCTGTTGTGAGGAATTGTTTTATTCTTTCTGGAAAAAAATCACAGCTGTATTCAGCAGAGCAAATGTGGGGAAAACATAACATTAACAATAGAAACCTCAACACTTTCAGAAGAAAATGTGAAAGGAAGATGAGCAAAATGTATTGTGATGGTACCCAGTCACTCTGGGTAAAGGAGTGTGAGGACAGGTGATGGTCATCAGAGAAACAGTGGGCTTCGAGCAGCTTGATGGGATGCATTAAAATTCATCTTCGTGAAAGCACTTTTAAAATACTAAGAAGCGGTTATTTTTGCTACAGCAAGCATGAGGGTGGGTAGTCCTCTCACAAAATTCCCTACCTGCCACCCTTGGGAAGACAACTGATTACATATCCAAATGAGTTAACCACAGGCATATTGCGCCTGACCTTTAGAAGAACACTTTTGATGCTGTGCTGTAGAAAGGGTGCTCTGTGAGACAGCTATTAAACTGGGAGCAAGCACAGGTCTTGGCTGGGTAGGTATAGCCCTGTGAGCTGTGTCATATGGAGACAGCCGGCAAAGAGCCATGAAGCAGTCTCCTCCGTGTACTAACAAGGTGAGCCAGCCAATCTTCAGAGGCTGGGATGCTGGGAGATTGATGGGGAAAGCTCGATCACTGTCTAGGGACGATCGCCTTCCGAGGCAGTACATTCAGTCTGCGGCATTGTGCATGGGGGTGGGGGCGGAGGAGTTCCAGGCTCTTCCTGGTGGATTTGCATATTCTTTAATAGTATACCAAGTTTATGTAAGAGCACAAAGTGCTTCTGCAGCTTTTATTTCACCATCAGAAGGCCAGTCTAATGTATCTGATTTACAGGCAAGCAAGTGAAGTTCACAAAGTCCCACCACTTATCCCTGGACACAGACTCACCATGTCTAGGTAACTACACTGTGTCCTTGCCTTGCCATGCCCAACAGCTGTGAATGGGGTTGGAGGCTGATTTCCAGGCAGAGCAGTGGTGTATAGTACCTTTCCGTCTTTAGGCTCCTAGTGCTAGCTTGAAATGTGGGGAGTAATTAATGGACCATAAGCAAAACCTAGACTGCACAGCAGGCTATATGAATTAAGAATGAGTTTTCTGTGTCCAAATCACAAAGGAAAAGAAAGACCTTCTTTATTGATATGTAAAACATGTGGGAGGAACATTTCAGCATCCTATAAATAAAATTGTATTAGGACAGTCAAGCCCCTTTGTTTGTTTGTTTGTTTAATAAGTTTACTTCTGAGGCAGAAGGAGATCAGAGCAGGAGACAGAAACTCTACAGCCAAAAGTATTAAAATATTTGTTATCTGGAAATTTGGAAAGATATTTATGGGTCTCACTTTAGGTTAATGGTTTCCTACCAAACCTTTCTTTCTTCTTTCTCCACCCCACTCCTCCTCTTCCTTCTTGTTTTCTTTTTCTATCTGGTTTCCTTCCCACCCTTATTCCTGGTTCTCCCTTCTTTCTCTCCTCTTTTATTTATTTCAGTAGCGACCAAAGGCTCCTCTCTGAAGGTCTTCCCACAGAGCTTCGCTCTCCAGTGCAGTTAGCCACCGGCTCCAGAGGCCCCTTCAGACCGAGGGAAACTTCTTCCTCTCGATCCAAATAGAACAGACACTAGGGAACACACGGCCTCCATTTTCTTCCTACTCGCTTAAGTACAGTAATCTCCTCAGGTATTTCCTTCCCTGGCACTTGGCAAAACTCGATAAATATTAGTGTCGTAAATATTAGTGGCTGAGAAAATGAGGGACTTAAATCCAGTCAATGTCTCAGATAAAACATGGATCTTTCATATCTCTACTATTGTCCCATTTCCTGTTGTGGTGGTTTGAGGAATGGCTTCCATAGGTGCGTGTATTTGAATGCTTGGTCCCTAGTTGGTGAACTATTTGAGAAGGATCAGGAGATGTGGCTTTGTTTAAGGAGTGTCACCGTGTTGGAGGACCTTGTGTCACAGCGGGTAGGCTTTGATTTCCGAAAGCTCACACCTGGCCCACTCTTAATCTCTCCTAGCCTACCACCTACAGAAAAGCACATAGGCTCTCAGCTGCTGCTCCACTGACATCCCTGTCTGCCTTCTGCCATATTCCCCACTATGATGCTCATGTCCTAAGCCTCTGAAACTATGAGAAAAGTTAAATACTTTCTTCTAAAAGTTGCCTTGGTCATGGTATTTCTCCAGAGCAATAATAACCAAGATACCTATTGATTGTAAAGGCATCTTTTTCCTTCTGTAGCATTCCAAACATTAAGCAAGAAGAGTAGATATATTGTCTCTATTGCCAAAAAGTAAATAAATATGCACAAGTAATGATTTCTATGATGCCTAAGGCAAAGCAGCTTTAGAAGCACTTAGAAGCCCTGGGAAGTGAACTGTCATCAGTTAACACAGGTAGCTGTAAATGACTGATTAAAAGGAGAGAGTAAGGTTTTACTTACTCCAGTATGTCTGTGGCCACGGTGCCTTACAAATGAACTTAACTATTCATTGGAGCTCATGGCTTCAGTCTTTCATGACAGGGAAGACAGTGGAGAAGCCCAGGTATCAGGAAAGAATGATTAAGCAGATCACACAAGACCAGAAAACAGAGAGTGAAACAGGAAGTAGGCAAGTATAGCATTCTTGGTAAGTGATCCACTTACCAAGCATCTAGAAACTCCTAAAATTAATGGCACTAGCTGCGGAACCATGATTCCGAAATGTCATTACAGGTAAACTTTTAGAGTCAAACAATAAGAAACATCCCAAGAACAACCCTTTTCAAGAGGGAAATTAGGGTAGCTGAAAGCCCACCAGCTAATCATGCTGTTCTAGTTTAGTTATTCTGCTGAAATAAAACACTGACCCAAAGCAGTTCCAGGAAGGAGTTTATTACATTTTACTCTTTATAGTCTATCATCATGTAGTAATGTCTGGAAAGGAATCGAAGGATAGGCCATAGAGGAAAGATGCTTACTGGCTTGTTCCCCTGCCAGTGCTCAGCTATCTTTCTTGTATCACCTAGAACCCTGGGTGGCCCTGCCCACTGTGGGTTGTACTCCCACACATCAATCATCAATTAAGGAAATGCTCCCACAGACCTGCCCACAGGTCCGTCTGATGGAGGGGACTTCTCAGTTCGGGTCCCTCTTCCAAGGTCTTTCTAGGTTGTGTTGCCCCAACAGCAAATCAGCTCATGTGCCATTTGATACACAAGGTGAGCCACTTTTTAAAATAGTTGCTTGTCCAGCAATTACTCCACCAAATTAGCCATGTTTTTGTTTGAGGAATGTGATCAGGATTCTACAGAAACAATAGTTCTTTTGACACTCTCTGTAATTCTGGAGAATTCTGTTAGAATTGATTGGCGTAAACTAAGTATAGCACTTGTTCCGTCATCCTTCTGTCACTAATGATGTCTTGCATATTCAGTGTTCACTGGGAGCTGAGAGTCAATCTCCTGCTCAGGCTTGCTGCCCTTCCCAGGCCTTAGTGGATCCGTGAGATACAAAATGAGCAAGAATTGATCCTATCCATTACGATGATGGCTCTGCTCGTGCAGCAAAGAAGACAAATAGTGAGTTCAGAGGACTGGGATTAACCCCAGAGAGGCTATCCCAGTGAGGGCCCAGGGAAGGCAACGAAAACTCATTCTAATAAAAGTATAAGGAGACAATTTAGAGAAAGTAAAGAAACTATTCACTGATCATTACTAGTGGGACATTTAGGGGACTAAGGCACACCCAATGCCAGGTGATGCTATTATTATCTCAAGACATGGCAGACAAGAGAAGAGAAATATTTTACAGTGTTCAAATGACTGCTCTATTTCACAAAAGTTGGGGTGGGGGTATGGCAGCCTTGCCAGAACTGCATCACTGACCGAGAATAAAGCAACAGGTTAGGATACAGGTTAGGATATCCGCCGCTGTCTTCTCTGGCCCTGTGATCACCTGCCAGGCAAGGCTTTCAAATTAACTGAGTCCAGCTAAGAAACCACAGGTCAAAGGAGCCTCACACACACAGTTGGTTTTCCTTAGATGTCTTTCCCCCTCTCCTTGCCTCAGGCAAAAGGCAATGAAGAGAGGGAAGAGAGAAGGTCACGGGAGTGGACCAGTGGGAAGAGACTAGCATGCAAGTCAATGTATGAAATAGTCCTCCACATCTTTCTTGTGTCCTGTACCTAACCAACTGGATACTCGCAACTCACCTGTGTATTTCTTTGCTCTCTTAAGTGAAGCAAGAACGTTTTCACTAGCAGATTGCTAAGCCATTAGTTGGTTTCAGGGTAATAACCGGCCAGTGTAAGAAATTTAATTGCCTGAGAATTTCTAAAAGTTGCTATCTCAAAATACCACAAGAATAATTTTATGAAACGCAGAAATAATACTTAAGTTTTCTATACTTTTCCATTTGCGTGAGGGTTATTTTTATTATGGATTCCTTCTTAATCATATCTTGCAGCTAAACTAATAGTATTGACATCCTTAGCATGTGTTGGAGCACTAGAAGGTCACCCTAGTGGGTGGACTTGCCCACACAACCCATGGATATGGGGCCTTGAATCTTTCACTTTCTGTTGCAGAGAGGGCTTATGTGTGGCTCTTGCTTCGCTAGGATTCAGAATCATCATATGTTAAAGGTTGCTAATTAATTACACAGATTCTGAAGCTCATTATAGTTCTGGGGTTCAGTGACTCTGTGCTTCCGTTTATACTCCAGTGATTAAAAGTGTGGCATTGCCAAAAGAATATAGTACGGATGCAGTAGCACCTGACACAGTGTATGGTAAGAGTGCCCCAATAATCAGTATGTACTAGTACAGGGCAAGAGAGACGAGCAGAGGGAAGTCAACCATGGACTAATGCAAGACAGACAAGTGGGCCAAGGCAAAGAGTGAAAGAAAAATATAAGTTGGCAGAGCCTGAGACCAGGATGAAACTTCCTTCAGTAACAAGGATGAAGGAAAGAGAGAAAGAACTTACAGTCCTGGCAACTTTTAGTTTTTCTTGGGCAGTTTTACCTGCTATTGAGAGCTATTAGCTAAAAGGTGGTATATTGCTCCTAGGCCTTGGAAACAGGATTCGGATATTCTGTATCTAATGTGGTGTAAGCATGGTTGTGTGTGGGGGGGGTGCAGAGTTTTTAAAATTAATCTTTGTTACAAAAATGCTGCAATTTTTGAAAAACTCAAACACTGAAATCATCGGATATACAACTCAATTAACTTCTATCCAGTTAGAGTAGCCATTTTGAATGGACACGGTGGAGCTTCACATTGGGTTTTATATTTTTACTATAGAGCACATTTTTATGTATTTATCTACCGCCAAAACTCCCAAAACTAAAATCTGAGTTAGAACTAGAAACGTAATGAGCTTTACACTCTCAACACAACCTCCATAAACTCTTCCACTACTGACCGACTGACATAAACCTCAGCCATTGGCCTACCAGGATGTTCATTAGTCCCAGATGGCATGCACACCTTCCTGTCAATGTTCCTTCAGTGGCCACAATCTGCAACCCTCCTCGCTACTGCTGCCATCTCATTTGTTCTTCTGGTCATACTCCAAAGAGAGTCTTCCATTAAATCTTTTCATTATATTTCCCTCATTTCCAAAATTATGTAAACCTTTCCCAAATTGGGAGTTTTTCTATTTCTTCATGATTTTAATTCCTCTCTAGTCAGGAATCATTATAAATTCATCTTGACACAGAGCATGGAAGAGTACCTTGCAAAAAACAGCTTTCACTAAATATGTGTTTGAATTAAGTCTCTTAAAATCCATTTGGACTTATATATAAAGGGCAAAAGACTGTACTTGGTACTTTTCTAGTTCTCAATATCATTTTTCAATTCTATTTCATTTCTCACTCTTGGAATTTAAATGTCACTTTACAATTCCCCAAAGATTGTACCTTTGCTTTATAGAATGCTTCCTTTATTATCCATTTTTAATTTCTCTTTCACCTTTTTCCTGCCCTTTCCTTCAGTTTTGCCCATGACCTGAGAAAACTGGTAGAATTGCCTATAACACAGAACATCAGTTCAAATGCTCATGGAAGTTTCTTTCAGTTCTACCAGCCAATGCATTAAGAAGATTCACAGCTCTAGAGTGTGTTATTATAAACTAAACATTGCTTCTCTACACATCTTCTTTACTTCTAACAACATTGTTATTTTAATGCCTTTGGGGCAATGGGAAGGGAGAATACAGTAATTTATTTGCCAATGAAAGGATCCAAAGGCAGAGCTACATAGTCTTATATTAAAATAAAGCTGCATGTGAATAGTTTCTACCTTCTGTTTGCTGGAAGGGAAGAGTGATGTCCTGTCTCTTCCTTTGCTTCTATAACCCTCATGGAAATTTCCAACCAGTTTACTAGTTACCTGAAATGATTTTATACCAGTTTAGTACCCAAGAAGTAGGAATAAAGTGAGACTTAACTGTGCTTTGTCTTCAGTTCAAACATATGGCTGTATTGGAAAGTTGAATGTATGAGTACATGGACAGGAAAAGGCGATCCTTACTTGTTATGTATGTTCTTTTCGTTGGAGGGGTAAAGGGTTCCTTTAGCCAGCAGGTTCATGGTCTATCATCAAGGGAAGTCAAGCAAGAGCTTGAAGCAGAAACTACAAGGGAACATTGATTATTAGCTTACCTCCCTGATTTGCTCCCTATCTTATAAAGCCCAGGTACACCTGCCTAGGAATTATACCACCCATGGTGGGCTTGACCCTGCTACATCAATTGCAAATCCAGAAAATGTCCCATATGCACACAGACTACTCCAGTGGAGGAAATTCCTCAGTTGCAGTTCCCTCATCTCAGGTGTCAAGTTGACTCCTGAAGTTGACTACTGAAGTTACCTACGACAGCAACTAACTTTAACCCTTAAAGTTATAGACTCTCAAAGAGGGGATGTGATTACATTAAAGTGCACAGGAAGTGTACAGCAGATTTTTTACTATGCTAAATTACCTTGTCACGACGGCAAGGGCAGGCAAAAGGTATATGTTCCATATGGTCTGTATTCTGGAACCATCTGGATCACCTCATGGGCATAGAGAAGCAATCAGGCTCAGGCCTTCAGCTTGCACTGTGACTCTTTATGATTCCCTAATTCTAGGCCAGGCTTGTTCTGTGGTTCCATGAAGTACACCAGCTCTTCTTTAGGTCATCAAGATCACAGTTGAAGGATGTTTGCTTGTTTGTTTGTTTGTTTTTTATTAATGGTGGTGTAGTGTTGTTTGTGGTGGTTGTGGTTTTTGTTTGCTCAGTGGCTTTGTTGTTGTCGTTTGATTGATTTTTGGGCTTTTTGTTTTGTTTTTATCAAATCCCTAACCATGTGGCTTCAACGAGGTAGGAATGTTGGGTGAAACCCGTGTAGGACTAAGTAAGCCATTTTGAATTAGAAACTACAAAGTCAAGGTAAACATCATGCCACTTGAAAAGATATTTAACATGTTGAACTTCTAACCTTCTAGACATCTTTGGTAATTAGCACATGAAGGCCCTCAATCATGGGATTACTCTCTTAGAAGAAATGCAAAGTTCTTTTTCCCTAGCATCCATGAGAGGACATAGCAAGATTTCATCTATGAATGAGAAAAAGGGTCGTTTCTGGATACCACATCATCCAGTGCATTCACCTCAGCCTCCAACTATGATATTGTGGTGTCTCTGTTGTTTATGACTCATTCAGTAAAGGCATTTTGGTATGGCAGCCTAAATGACCTGGAACCATCCGGATCCTCAAGTAGATCTTTGCAAACACATTCTAGTGCATTAAAAAGGTAAGTAAAGAAATAAGAAAAACCTGGGTCATTTGAATACTGAACAGAAAATTTAGTAGCATCAAGGGCACAAACACAAAAAAACCCCACACACAAAAAGCAAAACCTCTTCTGGGTGAAGTATCCAGCTATGAAAAGAAAGACATGATGCAGTGTATCTCCGTCGGTACCTCTCTTCATTCATAGGCACAGAGAGCATGAATATTAAGTAAAATACTAATCTATATTACGTCATTACTATTAGCTGAGTTAATTTGCTTTCAGAACCTATTATGAGTCATGAGTAGTCATGTTGTAAATAAATCTCTTAATAATAATGTAGGTACTAAGAAATATCTGCCTTTTCACACCTCTGACCTATTATTAATCTGTGGTTATATAATTAATACAGAAGAATGACAGAGTCGGGAGACTGGAAGTCAGGTTTTCTTTGATATTATAGCCATGTCACTGATGTTTCAATGCTCAGCAAAAGGAAGGTCTTGGTTTTTCTTCAGCGAAGCATATCACACTCCATTTATTTCATGAATTCTCTTGCCTTTCTTACAATGTCAGTAGGGTGTGTGTGTGTGTGTGTGTGTGTGTGTGTGTGTGTGTGTGTGTGTGTGTGTGTGTTAGCTACATAGATAAAATAATGGAGCCATGGCCTACTGGAGGTAGAAAGACAGTTGTTCTGTGAAACAGCCTGGCTTTGATGCTTCCATTATAGTGACTACCCATAAGACTAGCTAGTCTTTAAACTTATGATTTCCAGCCCAGCCTTAATCTTTGAGTGGTTATAGTTATAGATTTTACTACCATATCTGGCTAAATACAAGCACTTTTTATGCTATATAATGTACATTTCAAGAAGTTGTGGAAGGAAGGAATGGATAAAGAAAGGGAGGGAAGGTGGGATGGAGGGAAGGGGAGGGGGCACCAGAAAAGCTACACAGAGAAATTCCATCAACAGTGTGAAGTAGGCAAATTTCCCAGAGTAGGTCCTTCTAGAAGAAGGCAATAGAAGTGAGTGCCCTGTGGCTGCTCTCCCGTCTTTTGGTTGCGAATCTAGCTTTTACTGGCTGAGCCATTTCTCTAGCTCCAGATTTTTATTGTTTTGTTTCTTTAAGACATGGTCTTGCTGTGTCTCTACTGGCCTGGAGTTCACTTTGTAGAGCAGTCTGAGCTTGAATTCACAGAGATCTGCTTGCCTCTGCCTCTCCATTCTGGGATTAAAGCCATGTACCACAATGGCTGACCAGTTCAGCCTGCCTAGCTCTGCAGCTGCTTTCTTATCTATAGCCTTTGTTTAGGAATGAGCAGAGCTACCTCGCAAAGTTACATAGACTATGGTGAAGCCAGATCCAGAAGAGTTTTCTTCACTGGCAGAGGTAAAGCAAGTCTGCGCTCCCTGTTTTCCCATCAACGTCCCACCTACATTCATTTCTGGAGTATAGGTTCGTGGAGCCATGATAAAAACCAAAGGCATCTCTGTAAATCATTTGGATCTTTTGAGTCAAAACTGAGATAATTAAAGTTGCTCAACTTGTCTTACATGATGAAAATGGAAGGGGGAAGCTGATCCGGGGAGTGAGTATCTTAATAAACACTGGCCTGCTGGGAGGAGAGCTACGCATGACTCATTTCAGGCAAACTCTGAGTGTTGTGGGCTCCTACAAACCAATGAGTTCAAGATTACTTGGGTACTTTCACTTATTTAATTATTTAGGATTAAATTGGGTGAGCCCTCCAAACATCCCTGCAGTGGGTGGAAACCAAACCTGTAAAAAGCATGAAGAAACTTCAGTGCTGTAACAAGGCTATACCACTCGGGGGGAAATGGCTGACTTCACTTGAACACTGCCAGCAACAACAAAAAAAAATGTTTAAAAACAGTTTCACAGCTCAACTTTCTTTTCTTCTTTTTTTCCCCTCTTCTTCTTCTTCTTCTTATAGTTGGAATGTATTTTATCGTCTGTCAGTTTTGCCCTGTGATATGTCCTCTTAAATTGGATCTGTAAGCCCTTCATAAAGTTTAATAAATCTTCAGCATTTCACCCTAAGGAAATTATATTAAAAACCTTCAAATGTGAAGTTGGGCCCGCAGACACACAGCACTGGGAATTTTATCACCATAATCAGCGTGTAATGAAAGCCTCTGTCGCTGTTCCTTCCCAATCATAATCTGCTTGTCTTTATGAAAAAAAAGGGGGGTTTGTCTGGGTTCATCTGCAAGCTTTAATTGGAAGATGTCTTCATTTCATTCCAGCCTACTGGGATAATAACTCAGCCCCATGTTTAAACACAGGCCCTCGCTGCTGATATTTTTTCATTTAGTAAAGCATGTCTCTTTAAATGATTTAGCAAATCATCATGAATGCCAGGCCAGAGTGATTGGCAGCTCATTGCTGGTGCACCATTTGCATGACATTTGTTCTTCAGCTAAGAAAGCTGCCGCAGGTAAACAAGCAGGCCCCGGACTGACTCCCTCTGAGTCCCTCCCTGTTTATTTTCTCATAATCAAATGACATTTATGAGAGGCCAATGCAGCTGCACATATAGGCGGGAAATGCAATCAGGCTAAACATGATGACTTCATTCAGGTGATATTTTGATTAATGAAAGGACATTTTTATGACATGGGGGGGGACTTTGATGAAGCAATCTGGCAAATTCCCCTTTGTGTAACTAATATTCTATATTTTATTTCTATTTTAATGCAACCTGGACTGGAATAATTAGTGACTAGTGTTCACTTATGAGAGTTTGGCTAAAACATGGGATTGCTTCAAACAGGAGGTCCAAGGTAAGATTTTTGTCTGTTTTGGAAGAAAACACCCTTTCTCCTTTCAAAGAGAGGGGGTATACAGAAACCAAGTTGTTGTGAAATAAAGCTGGTTAGGACATCTGTGAATATAGCTTTACCTGAGGAGATTCATGAGAGTTAAAAGTTTTTATACACTTTCTCATTCATTGTCCTACTAAGAAACATTGAAAATAACAAACTAGAGCATTCTTTTTCTTAAAAGGAAAGTTAAGAGTGGCATAAAATACCTTTACAATGTATATGCTTTAGCAGAATTCCAAAGAGCAAGCTATGCTTTCTTGGGCTTGCTAGAAAACAAGTGTGCTACTTAAGAGGAATATTTTTTTTCACTCCTAGAAAGGGTTCCCAGCAGTAGAGCAGAGAACACATCTCAAGCCACACCTAGCTCTTCTCCCACAGCACCAAGCTCAGCCTGGAAGAGGTGAAGGTAGTCATGGACTGTCAGGTCCACCCTTTGGTAAAGCTGCTCAGCCTTTAAGGAAGACCTCAGAGATCCTAGGTTTCTTCACCCACTAAAACAAGCGCCCTCAGAACAATATCCTCCAAGTCATCTTCCTATGGCAAGAGAAAGGAGAAACACGGCTTTTGTGATAATAAAATATAAGTGTGAGTAACCTTTTTGTTTTTTTTTTTCTTTTCTTTTCTTGTCACAGAATTTTATTGCATATCCTGTTTAGCTTGGGCCATACTAGGTAGACAGGCATCTGCTTCCCAAGTTCTGGGATCACAGCTTGTTCTTTCTACTGTAGAACACAACTTATACTCTTTGATGTCGTTTGTAAAATGTTTGTCAAAAACAGCTGGCAGCACTTAGAGATAGAACACACTTTGGAAGGCTATCATACATCAGAAAGAGGGGACAGACTATGGTCAAGCATGGCTTTAGTAGATATGAAATGAAAGTTCTTAAGAAAACAATTTATTCCAACTATGCCATTGCCTTGCATTCATTCATTCAGTCGTTGAATATACAGTGGACAATAGGAGGCAGTAAGTAAAGCAAAAAGTCCAGGGCAGTGTGTGATAAAAGAAGGGCAGAGTAGTTGAGGTTGGCACATCTAAATCCCCCTTATGTGTCAAGACATCTTACATGGTACAGAACATTCGAATTGAGAATCGATGTGCAAAATAATCTCCTTCTTTGTAATCAGAAAATATAAAATACATGGCCATACTTTATCTATTGTATCTTAAGCAATTCAATGATAGAGCTTTGGAAATAAAACATGGCATTTCTCATTTTCACTGTCTTTGCATAATATGTCAAACAACTCCAAAACCTTTGAAACCTTCCATTTGAAGCACATGGAAATCATATTTAAAATCAGGCTTGCATCTTCAACTTCTATTTTAGCATCTATGTATTCCTCACTGTAGCTTATATTCTCAATATAATCAGTCACGTAGTACCTACTTGTAGGTATTATATAAATAGGGCTTCAAGTTACCCTGATCTTAGGAAAGCCTTCAGCATCTGCCAGTTATTCCTAGAATTAAATAGGTTTCCCTCGGTTAGATCTTAGTATATTCAGTCAACCAAGTGCAGTTACAAGTTAATATGATGCACATTTTAATACCCCAAGCCCCTTCTACTGTACCACTCAAAACCCAAATTTTCCAGAGAACTGCAGAAAGTGAAGGTCTAGAATAGAATCAGCGTAAACCAAAGATGGATTCTGGCTGAATGGAAAAGGGCTAGAAAAGAATTTAAAGACAAAATACAATTTATATTTCACACACACATACACACACACACACACACACACACACACACACACCATAAAATAATTTCTACATGAAACTTAAAATGTATATTTCAATAGATAAAACTTTAGACATAAAGGCAAAAGGCTAATAATTAGGTTCTCCCTTTACTCTTTTTCATGTTATCTCAGTTAAGTCTTATTTACATTGTTTCTTTTGCTATAAAAACACAAATAGCCATAACTTCGCAGAGTTGCTGAGAAAATAAAACTAAGTAATTTTGATATGAGCTTCTAAGAATATAGCTGGCATATTGTGGCATCCCAAAAGTCATAGTAAAGGTGTATTTTTAGAATAAGATAAAATTTAATCTCACATAAAAACTGAGAGGTAGCACTTTTGGTTATTTATTGTAGAGGAAGGAAATATAAATGGTTAATTCATTCGATTCAAGAAATATTCATCAATCCTGTGGATTTTCTATATCAGGCATTGGTCTAAGTACTCAGAATTTACTAGTGAACATCATGCAGAAAGTTATTCTGACAAAACAGCTATTTATGCTTTGTTCTGCCTTAGAGCCATTCTCTCTCTCTCTCTCTCTCTCTCTCTCTCTCTCTCTCTCTCTGTGTGTGTGTGTGTGTATGTATACCACGAATTATATACTTTGTGATTATTGTAAGTTTCTTTTATATTGCTCAACACCACACACACACACACACACACACACACACACACACACACACACACACTGAAAAGTCATATATAGAATAGCCCACACTACATTCAGGTCTACTACGTGAAAACAAGCTAAATGGACTCCGATAAGAATAGCACTTTAGAGTTCTTCAATATGGTGACCGTGAGTTTCCATAAAAAGAAGATGGCATTTTCTAGTGTCTTTCTCACCTTAATTATAATCTCTGGGCATAACTTTAGTTATAATCTCAGAAAACAACCAATGAAAAAAATTAAGATCAAAAAGGATTTTGTGAATGCCCTGACAATTACCTTCAACCTTGTAGATGGCCTCTCTAACCTACAATCTAGCCCAATACAGAGAAATAAATTATGTCATTTAAGTGTGCTGTTTTTAGAAGAGAGTAGGAGGAAGTGTTCCCAGAATCTGATGCTTAGGATCAACTAATCACAGAGTAGCTCTACTCAGAACTGGGAGTAAAAGACCATAGAATAAAATAGCTAATGTAGATGGAGTTGACCCACAGTAGATCTGAGAGGGCTTGGGAAAAGAGGTGTGAGAATTGCCATCTAGGGGCTTCTTAAACAGTTTTATCCATAGCTGTATAACCCAATGATGGGCAATTAATTGGATTAAGTTAGAGAAGAAAATGTTCTCTCCAGTGAGCAAAGCAGGGACACCAAGAATGGTCTTAGTAGCTGGTGTTGAGCCAAAGAACAGGTTGACGGTTGAGTCACTTGGGTCACACTTGCCCTGGGGAGCTGTTTCCTTTGCTGGAGAGGGGTGCTATGGAGCACCTTAAATCTGAATGAGTCACAGGGCATCGATAGATGGTGCTGGTCTATCTGCTGTTTCCAGCAGTTAAAGGATTAAACCAGCATGTAGATGCATTCTTTCTTATTAAGTGAATTTTAGGCAAAACATCCTGGACAATGAGGGTAACAATAGTGAGACAGAGAGGGGTAACCATGTTCTGTTTCTACGAAAAATACACGAGCTGAGTTATAAAAGAAAAAGGTGATTTTTCTCATGGTTTTACAAGCCTGAGATCAAGGATGAGTCCTCTTGTCTTCAGATGAGGTCGGATGGTGGTCTGTATATGGCACAGAAACAGGGGAGAAGCCAGCCTTTCTTCCTAACATCCTTCTCTTCCGGCAGGCATTCCAATCCTGACAGCTTGACTTCGTTGTCACAGAGACATTTGAATCCTTTCTAGTGACCTAACCACCATGTTGAGCTCTTAGCAGCTCTCTATACTTCCACTGGGCACCAAGCTTCAGTGTGAGTTTTCATAGCAGGATGTCCTCTGATGAGCTCATAAAAGTTGCCATCAGAGGAGAGTCACATTTTAATGTCCCTAAAGCCCCAGAAAATACTGCTCCTCTATGAAATGACAGTGTGGAGTAGGTCTCACTCCTGACTTTCCATATGTTTTCTTCCCATGAATTACCACTCATAAGCAACTTAGAAAAAACCTGTTGATATACTAGAGAGGAGGAGAAAGAAAAGCTGTCCTTTCTCCCTCGCTCTGCTAATTCTTCCAGTATGGAGCAGGCATGATTTGCATGAGAGAGGGGATTTCTAGTTACAGAGTTGGAGCTTCAAATCAAGATGGAGTCTATGCTTGCTCTACTAAGACTGTCTAATAAGAGAAAGTTACTAGAGTACACTGTTGTTTCACTCAGGAGTTAGAGACGATCTTCATCTGAGATCAAAAACTAACCTCAAATAACAAAGAGACAAGAGAAAACAAGTTACCTGAGGACTACCTAGTGTGACCCAAACTCACTTAAGGTGTAGCCAGCAGGTATTACTTTCATTCATTCATTCTGCACGATGACCAACTGTGCATGAGTTTAGAAAGGACAAAATATGTTCAGTTCTCCAGATCTAACAGGGAGCACACCCTATCCCTTTCCAGCCCAGTTCCGAAGACAGTTAACACTGCAAAAAGTTCCCATGATGTCATTGAGAACTTCAGATTGGGCTGAGAGAGCCTGGAAATGTAGTCACTGGCTAGCATGGCTCAAAGTCTCTGTGAGCACCTGACTATGTGAGTAAACATGCTTTGGGGTTCTCCAACACCCTTCTTTTTGTGAATATATTCTTTGAATAAATCAAGTTTAAGCTATAATATCAATAAATCCAAAATATTTACTGGACTGCAGCAAAGTACAAGAGGGTTTCATTTTACATAGACATCATTGTAATTGGTGCTAATCTTCAATGTGTTAAAGAAAAAGATGTTTAGAGCATCTGCACCATGTGGTTGTAAAGGTCAGAAACAGGATTTCTCACAAAACAGGTTCCCTGTCTGACAGCTGATACCTGATATTCCCATGACAAGAGTCTGTCATTTTTTCCAGTCACATGAGGCTTGCCTGATGCTCCCACATATGGATTCAATCACATCTTAAATTAAGAACACAGATCAAGTCCAGTGATGGTTATGGTTGTGTGTACACCTTTAATTCCAGACGTGGGAGACAGGCAGGTGGATCTCTGTGAGTTCAAGGCCAGCCCAGTCTGCAGAGTGAGTTCCAGAATAGCCAGAGTTACAGATGGGGTGGGGAAAACAACATTAAAAAAAAACATTGTTTCCTAGGAGTGGACCCAAAAAAGAAGAAAGTGCAGGACATATAGAGGAAGAGGATGGGCAAGCTCTGTGAAGGGCAGGGCACATAGAGACATAGAGGGTGGGCAAGCTCCCTGTGCTTCAAACTCTGTCTCTGGGGAGTATGGGATGGGAGTAGGGAGAGGATTCGTTGTGTGGGGCTCTCAGAAACAATTTTTGGCCACTGAGTTACAGAGTACTCGGGCTGGCACGTGAAGACACGTTGTGAAGTTTAGATTCTTTGGCATGATGAAGATGGTAGACTTCTGTATTCAGTCTAACACTCTATTTTCCGAGCATGTAACTTTTAAACTGCTAGACTTTGCTCGCACTAGCTTGTCACACCTTGGAGAATCAGTTTTGTCAAAACTGGACGTCAGGAATCCCAGGGCTGAGGAATGAGTTCTGGAATAAATGGTCGGGTGTGAGTGACGAGTGGAAGTTTGGTTTTCACCAGTGTTCACTTTCTTTTCAGCTGTCAGTGGCAGCATACTGTTGTTTCCTTGGAGTAACTGAATTTCTTACAATGAAATAAAGTGATTTTAATCATCATATAATTATTACTATGAATATGACACCAGGTATTTTTCAACAAAAAGGAGAATTTTATCATAGAATATTTTTATCATTCTATTTCCATAAATACAATATTGTTATTAAAGATGTCTTTAGAAAAAGTATTATTTTTAGAGAATTGACTTAAAGATATTGATTTCCTAGTATATAAAAGTAAACAGACATCTTAGTGTAAATGAATAAGATATTTTTAAAGGCTGCTCGAATTATAAAAATGTTTATTTCCTGAAGATTGCACATCTAATAAAGATAAACCAAACAGCCAATGGTGCACACGGGCTGATAAAAGAGCAAAAATAACACATCTTCCTCCTGTGAATTTGATTTTTTTAGGAGAAGCAGGACATAGGCGGGAAGTCCCAGGCAATGTTATGATCCATATTCCAATAACCTGCTACAGTTGCTCCCGGGAACAGAGGAGATGGAGAGGGAATGCTGGGAGAGGCCTGGAGGCCGAGTACCTGCCAATGTCTGCTCAGGGTTTTATTCTTATCCTTCCTCCCATCACTTCAGGCTCTCCTGGGCATTTCCAGGCTCCTCCCTTCTTCCACAATGAGCAAGGGTTCAAAGTGCCACCTTCTAGACATGCACATATGTGAAAAGTGTTTCTGGCCTGCAGATTTCCAGTCCAGGAGTTATGAAAACCCCGTGTCTTTCGTTTGTAACTCTACTTTAGGAAATGTCTGGGAAAACCATACACATACTGACCACTTTTAAAGCAATTGCTTTTCTGTATTAAAATATCAGGTAATTTAGTTGCTGTTGGAAATTCCCCATGTGTAGAAAGGATAAATCAGTATCCACGGTGTGTAGCAGTCAGTGTCAGGGGAGGAGAGCCTGGCTGTTGAAACATTTTCTTTAGTTTTCTGTGCCCAGCACCTCATCTCCTGGAAACATTTGCTGATGTCTGAAGACATTTTTATTGTCTAAACTCACGTGGGTGTGCTAGTCCTAAGCTGTCTTTTCAAGAGTGCTGACATACTAACAAACTTGGAAGATAGAGAAGGTGTCTCCTCTGAAGCAAAAGATAGGTTTGCCTAGCGCATATCATAAGAAATTGAACTCAACGTTTCTTTTTTTTTTCCGGAGCTGGGGACCGAACCCAAGGCCTTGCACGTGCTAGGCAAGCGCTCTACCACTGAGCTAAATCCCCAACCCCGAACTCAACGTTTCTAAATGTTCCTGATGTATGCAGCATCCTCCTGAACAATCTGCTTTATCCTAGTGCAAGTGAGTTTCAAGACAAAGTGTAGTCCACAATCCAGAACTCAGGAGTCTTCTGCTGGGATGTTAGGAATGAACAGAGTCTGAGATTATCCTCTCCTGAAAGGAAGACCAGTGAGCTTTCTAGAGGTTTGTTAACTCCTCGTAAGTTGATTTTTAAATCTTGAACTATACTTTACTTGGTTTAAGGGACATATGTGCCCAACCTATGCAATGATTATCTCTGGCAGCTTCTAGTTGCCTTTAAAGTCACAGACTATTGATTCCCTGCCAGTAGTGTGCACTGGGCTTTCTGAGGTTGGCTTGGCCACAGTCTTAGTTATGCATATCGTGATGCCAGGCAGTGACGCTCCTTCTCCCTCTTCCAACCTTCTCCTGGGTAAATGCCATCTATCATCCATATGCTTTTAAAGAACAATAAATTATGTTTGCTTTCCTGTTTGTGTGTTTTATGAGAGTGATTCAGGTATATGGAAGTCAGAGGAAAAATCTGGGGGAGTCAGTTCTCTACTTCTGTCATATGGGTTCTCGGGGTCTTACTGAGGTCCTCAAACTGGGCAGTAAGTGCCCTCTGAGCCATCTGGTGGGCTCCACACACTTCTTTCTTTGCTCAAATGCACATATAACTGTGGTTCGTGAAGAAAAATGAATCACTAAGTAAAAAATGTAAGCATACAAGGTGGCCTCATGATCAGTTTTTTTTTTCTAAACAAAAGCATATCCTGCTGGTCAGCTAAAGGAAAAGGACCTAGCTGAGGCCAACCCCACTTGATTTTTTTTTCTTACAGTCCTATAGCTCTGTTGGTGAATTTTATAGGTTTTTCTGTTTCTTGGGGGGTTTCTTATCAGAGATTACTACTAAGAAGAAAAAGTATTTTTTTAATTTTTATTTTATTTTTTATTTTTGGCACAGGTCTCCTTCTGCAGCACAGGCTGGTTTGAAGCTCACTATGTAGCCCAGGATGACCTAAAGTACATAGTGATCATTTCACTCCTGCCTTTCCAGTGCTGGGATTGCAGGAAGAGCCACAAGCTGTTGCAAGTGGCATCTTCAATAATGTTTTATTAGCATATATTAATTGTCACTAACAATGGGTTTCATTATGGCATTTTTATCTAAGTACATAATGTACTATGGTCATATTTATCCCCATTCTCCTTTTCTACCTCCATTCCTGCTACTACTCTTCCTCAAGCAAGATATATTTTTAAATTTTTTTGAAATTAAAATATAATTACCTCATTTCCCCCTTCCCATTCCTCCCTTATACCCCTACTATAGACTCCTTACCCTCAGCACCCTGCCCTACCTCTCTCTCAAATGACTTCTTTTTCTTTCACTGGTGTTATAAACATATATAATGCATACATAGAAACCTCTCTGTTCCATTTAGTGTTACTTGTATGTACATGATTTCCAGACTGACCACTTGGTATTGGATAACCAAGTAGGGCTGTCTTCTCTGGAGTAGATTATTTGCTCTCAGCCTTCCTTAGCTGCCTGGAGTTCTTTGTTTAGGGGTAGGGCCCTATGTGCTTCCCCTTTTCATGTTAAAATATCTGCTGTTGTCATCCTTGTCCAGGTCTCGTTTAGGCAGCCATATTGTTGAGGTAACACAGGTACAGTTTTCCTGTAATTTCTAGGAGACACACTCTCCTGCTAGTTCTCTTTCTCACAGAAGGTATTTTTGAACTCTTGGAAATGTGCCATACATTTGAGGAAACAAAGAGGCTTCAAGTTCATCTTTGCTCTTCTTTCCTAGTTGTTGAGCTTTATGGATATGAGTCTTTTCTGAGGCTAATGCTGTATTCTGTTGTAAGACTCTAGAATTTTGTTTGGCTTCACTGTGGAGGGAAGCTTTAAGTAAAATTCAGTCCAGGAGGGAAGCAGTCACTCTTTCAAAGTAGTCATTGTGAGCTGTCAACAAAACTAGAAAGAAAATCAATATTTAAATGTACACCAGAGAAATCTCCTCACAGTACACACGAGCCTTGTATGTTTGACTGGAACTAGTCTTTGGAATGGTAGAAAGGAGTGTGTAAAATGTACATGTGTTGGTTTCTGCCAACTTGAGCCCTTATTTCTAGCTCTGTAAGCATCTATCTGCAGGAGTATCCCTGTTAGATTCCAGAAGAACAACTGGAGGAGAACGAAGCACTTAGAACAGTTCCTGCTCCCATGAGGGAGTTCACACTACTCTACTTTTGTCCTTGGTTAGCGTGACAAAGAGTGCAAAAGGGCAGGAAATGACTCAAAATTATTCATTGTTCTTTTTGCTTTTAGGAGTCCGATTTTTTTTTTCTGGTTAGAATTTTCAACAATTATCAAAAGAGTATCTGAGGACCCAGGAAATACTTGACTGACGCTCTTCAGTTGCCTTTCAGTCTGGTCTGACTTTTACATAAAGCTTCCACATTCGGAGTGACACTGATACCCGAAAGACTGACTGGAGAAAGGTTTTCTGTTTCCCAAGGTGACAAAGTAATGGACAACTTCCACTTGACTTTTGTAGAGAATAAATTATACCTTGATTCACAATTTAGGATTTTTTTTTATTTTTAATGTTTAGAGTACAAATGCTGGGTCAAGAGTATAGGCTGGAGGTAGAGCATTTGCCCAGCAGGCATGGACTGTAGAGTATGTTTGGTCTCACTCCTTACTGTATCAGCAATTTACATCTACACCCCAGTGCAACTGTGTCATTACACCCTATACTTTTGTTCCTTATTTATTTTTAAAGCATCCAGAACAGCCAATCTTGTGCAGGGATCAATACATGGATACAAAGCAGTTAACCACAGAGACTGAGGCCACAAGTTTAGAATATATGAGGTCCCTTGGGGCTTCCTTTTCTTCGACTTTACAGTGAGTTAGTCAGATCTACTTTCCTCCATGATCCTTCTGTGTAACAAAACGAGAAATAACAACAAAAAAAAAAACCCCAAAAAACTAAAAAACAAAAAAACAAACAACAACCACACCCTCTACCTAATCCAGTTACGTTTAAAACAAATATGCTATATAAGCAAGTATTCAGAGCAGTACCAGGACCATAGGAAACATCCATTGACCATTAAATTGTTAAATAAGATATATGTGTGTATATATATATATAGTTAAATAGAGAAATCATATCTCAAAAAAACTTGATTTCATATAAAGTGGTTTTTGAGATGGCTTTCTCTATTAAATGTTTAATAAAGAATATTGAATCAAAAGGAAACACTTTATTAGTGTCTTTTAGTCCTTTCTGTTAAATACCATTTCAGATATAATAATTTATTAGTCTAATAAACACTCTACCCTTTACTAAGTATAAACCTATAACAAAAATCAGCGGAGAAAGTTTTGTGGGAAACAAAACTAGATTTTGTTTCTTATTAAATATGGAAGATGTAAGGCAAGTACTTACCTTAACTTTCTTCCACAAAGACAGAAGATAAGAGAAGATAAAAAATCCAAATAGGATGAAACTCCGGGAAAGCAGGAGAGGGGAAGACAGCATATTAATGACGTCACCCTCATTTCTCAGACTCCTTGAAAGAAGCATGGCAGAGACCACCAGAAGTCAAATACTATGGAGAGAAGCCTCAGGAGGAAGAGGCAAGCAGCCAGCGAAAGTGTTGGTGCCTCTGGGAAAGCAGTGGTTGGTGTCAATGGGAAGCAAAATGAAGATTTGATTGTAAAATTAGTTAATGAATAGCGGAACAGTGAATGAAAATATTCATGGGCATACAACCTGCACACCTGCGGAAAGCAGGACATACTGGAGAGTCCCCCATGTAGCTCAATCCTCTGTGGCCATCATCTTAAAGTTCTTAGTAGGAATTGAACAAGTTGGGTTGTTTTTATTTTTTGCTGGCTAACTACCAAACCAATTCATCTTAAATCCTGCCCTCCCATTAAACTATGTGAAGGTTTAAGGGTAAGAGGTCTGCACTTGGGAATGCGGAAGTGGAGCAGAGACTTGAAACAGCATAGGCAGATGTCAGAGGAGGGGAGCAACTGACGACACCTCTACTTCCTCCGGCACAGAGAGGGATACAGCCAATCTCCGTCTCCTTAGCAGACTTCCAGATGTAGCTCAGCGACTAAGAACACTGGCTGCTCTTCCAGGAGACCCAGGATTCCCAACACCCACATGACTGCACACAGCCTCTGACTCCAGGTCAGTGAGTCTCACTCCCTCCTCTAGCTTCCATGGCACTATATACATGAGATACATAGACATACATGCATACAAAACAACCCACCCGCATAAAAGAACAAAACAAGTTTTTATGATTTCTGTAGAATATCTGACAAGCTCTTATCACAACACAGATTTTCTTACCAACTTTTGTTGTTTCAACTCTAAGCGGGAGAGGTAACAGTTAGCAGAGAGTATAGGAAGCCAGAATTTAATGATGAAAGCAAACAAGGAGGAAGAAAGAACTCTGGGAAATCAAGAATGTCACATGAGTTCCGAAGAAAGGAAGAAAATAGAACAGAAAAGAAATCAGGACACTAATGTAGAAGAATAAATTGTATTATTAAAACATTAAAATTTTTAGAAACATTAACCCTATCAAAGTAATAAGCATAATTCCAGTTCTTTATCCAAAAAGCAATATTCATAACAAGATTTATTTTGTCTATATGAGTGTCACTGTCTTCAGACAGCATCGGATCTCATTACAGATGGTTGTGGACCACCACGTGGTTGCTGGGGATTGAACTCAGGACCTCTGGGAGCCTTCTTTATCGCCCCAGGGACAGTTTTAGTGTTGATTGAAAAGAGGCAAAAACAAGAGAAAAGAAAACCTGGGCATAAGCAAAGCATGGGATGGAAGCAATGGGCAAGCAGTTTACAAAGCGAGCTCCAGTGCACGTGTCTTATACCAGGAAAGTCAGCCCCATGGGAGAGAAGAGATAAGCAATAGGAAAGTAACCTCTGGAGGACAGTTGCTTTCTCAGGCAGGCAGCTCTGAGAGGCTGCCCTGTGGTTCTGAGATGGTGGGGCTGGGAAAGGAGGAGTCACAGGCTTCTGGGCTGCCAGAGGTCGCCACCACAACTGCTCTAAGGTTGCAGGAAAGATTGCTTTCACTTGGCTTGTCAGTCTGTGACAGGGTCTCTCACGATGTAGATTTGCTTGGCCTTGAACTTGATCATCACGCCTAAGATTCCCAAGCACTGGGATTATAAACATGAGCTTTCAGGCCCAGCTTCCAGGAAAGATTTCTGCCAAAACCTGTGGGTCTGTGTCTGCAAACTAAACTGGGAGAATAGTGGCGTACTGAGTTCCTCGCGTTCTCTATTTTATAGCTACAGAAACGGGGTCTTGTGGTAAACAACAAGAGCAACAACAAATGCCACCACCAACAAAAACCACCACATTGATGACAGAATTAGGAAGCACCCAGGCTCCTGGGATGCTAACTAATTTGTTTTCTCCCCCACAGACAACCGTGACAATGGCCTCCCTGTCAAAGTTAATGTACATTATTGAATGCTATGTTAGTTACTGTTTTGTTACTCTCACTTCTGAAGAAAGTATGAAATTCAGCACATTATGCATTGACATGTGTGCATAGACTTAGCTGTTCCTTGTCCTGATTTTACCTATTAGTAGATGTTACTCTGTGTAAACTCCGTGGCTGGTCTGTCCTGTACAGAGGGTAAAGTGCAGTTCAGAATGGAGAAATTCATCACCTGGTTCAAATGCTGTAGCTTGAAGTTTCCCAGAGGTAAACCTTGTCACTTTGGTCCTGCTGGTTTACTCCCACATGAGCTCTGTCACTCAGCTACCATGCTTTCCTTTCCGCATGCTCAACCCCCACTCCCCACCCCCCAACCCCCGCCCTCCACCCCCTCCACCAGACTCCCACCCCTGACTTTCTCCAGTTCCTGGGGTTAGCTGGCTGACTTTGCTTACCAGAGTTCTGATTGATGTGCTCACAATTTTTCCTCCCCTGCTTCCTCTCTCTGAAAAAAAAAAAAGTCTGTGATTTCCTTAACCAGAAATATTTTATTCCTAACAACCATAATTACATAACCCCCTGCAGCTAACTTTAAGCTCACTATTTTGACTATCCAAGCAAATAAGTTAATTTGCATCAGGAAGTTAAAATAATCCAATTACTGTTACTCTATCGAAGATCTCTTGGAGAAAGCAGCTTAGTAATCTTTTACCCCCTATCTTAATATTTCTAAAAGACATTGAAAGAGAGAACACTATTAGGAAGTAAAAAACATCCCTTTTGTACAGATCTCTTCACAGGAGGCTTGTCATGGCTTTAAATGGATGTACCAGATAATTATGTTGGTTGCAGCATGCAGAACAGGATAAAGAGGGGAAATGGAATTTGACAAAATGATGACTACTCTACATCAAAGCTACCCATGTTAATATAAATAAGTTATGTGGTATCAGGTTAGGAGGTAAAGCCAGAAGCAGCTTAACATCACCAGGTGCCGCGAGCCTCTGCCGACAAGATTTTCTCTTTCTTGCATTGCCTTGAAAAGGATATTAACCTCACAAATCTGCATGGGATTGTAGGTGTGTGCGTTTAGAGCTGAACTGATGGCCTAATCAAGGACAATACAGCACTGACCTAGAGATGACCTGAAACATTTGCTTTCCCAAGCAAAATGTACTACAGATGGTGTCCCCGTATCACAGATAGCCTTATGAACGTTTGACCTTTGACGTATGTCCGTCTTAAAAAAGAAAAGATTAGATAATGGGCTATAATAATCTACCAACTGGATTCAAACATGCTGACAATGAAAAGGCAGGTTTTGAGATATAAATACACCTGTTTGGGGGGGGGGTATCTTAAAGTATATCTTTATTATTAGATTGTATGGCTTAGTAAAGATTAGGTGTTCCTCAGCACAGAGCCAAAATAATTTAAAATTTTCAGGACAAAAACTATTATAATTACCTTAATAAAAATCCCAGGAAATTAAACCTCAAAGGAAATTTGCTATTTTCCTTGAGGATAAAAGATCTTAGCTTGAGGATTTGAACAAGCCCCGGTCTGCTCTTCCTTGCTTCTTTTTCTTCCCGCTGAGCAGCTGCTGGACCCAAGTGCCAAGTGCGTTCCAAACAGGAAGAGTTAACTGTGCTCATTCCTAATCAGAAGGATGCTGGGAGTGTTTCCTTTCGTAAAGCACATCTGTGTGCCTTGGATTTTAAATTAAATTTGTGGTATTAAACAATGTGTGAAGCAATATTCATTTGTATTCAACTTCTTTAAGAGGGCATTTTCTTAGGGTTTCTTTGTTGACTTTGGGGGGAAAACTCAACACTGAACACAGGCAGTTGTCACTAATGTATTGGAAGAGGCACACTATAGCCCCGATGGAAAGAGGAGAAAAGCCCTTTGCTCTGAGCCACCAGGTCTTTGCATTGAGATTCAGGTTCCCTCCCCCTGTTCACGTCATAGCAGCCTTTCTCTTCACTATCATTATTTCTCAGCAGTGTTTCCCAGAAATTCCCTCTGCTACAACTTGACTTGGGACTCTGTGGCTCCTGTTACACTACTTTGTTTTTTCTTTCCATCTGCTAGGGCTCAGAGAAACAGAACCATTGTGGAACTGTGCCAGAGAGTAGTTGATTACCTCAGAATGTAGAAGCTGATGGAGGAGTCTTTGCAAAGCTCCTGTTCTTGACTCTGGTGCTGAAGCTTCAGGTTCACGGGCTGCCAAACCACCTCCCTCAGTCTAGGAGATTTAGGATAATAGGAGTGCATTGGCTCACAACTCCAGAGCTGAGTCCAAAGTCAAGGGCTCAAGAAGAGCTGCTACCTTCTGAGGACTATAAGGGACAAGGGGCACCCCAACTTGCTTCTGGTGTCTTTATCAACAGCTGTTGACACCTCTTGACCTGTGCTGATTTCTCTGGTTCTCTACCTTCATGTGGCAGTCTCTCCATGCTATCTCTCTGTACGTGACTTTATGTTCACATGTCCCGTTTATAAAGGCATGAGTCTTTTGACTTTACTCTAACCAATTAACATATTAAGATTTTAATTTTACACGAAGTCAGATTCTGAAGCACTAAGATACTGTGTGGTGAGCATGAAAAAAACTAGACAAGAAGCATGAGCTGAAAGGTGCTGATCTGGATTGAACCCATGTTGCTTCTTGCTTGCTTGTGAGGATCCTAGAAGAAAAGACCTACTTCTTTATCAAGTCAGTCCCTTGCCTAGAACAAGAGCCAGAGAAGCTGAAGGGACCTGGAGGGACAAGAGAGAGATACTGCCTGACCCTGACCCTGACACACGACACCGTAGTGCTGTTTCTAGTTTCCCTCTCAGCTTCCTACTTGAGGACCAAACATGAGCTCTCCGGCTGTCCTGATGCCAAGCTTTTGTTCTACCATCACAGACACTAACTGTCTGAAACCATAGGCCAAGTTAAATACTTTCTTTTATAAGTTGCCTTGGTCATGGTATTCTGTCCTAGTTATAGAAAAGTAATGACTATAGGCATCTGTTATAGTACTAACACATGTATAACACTCATACATCTCACAAGCACTCAGACCCATGACTTAAACAGCTCTTAAAGGCTCCACCCCCTAATACCATCACCTCCAGGCAGATGATTTGAGTATATAAATCATAAAGACCATAAGCATTTAGACCACTGTCCGTTCAACTAGCTACCTAAATGATCTGCCATTAAAATTTCTTTACGATGTTTACTTATTGATAGCCAACAAGAAAAGGATTTCAGGGCCATCAAAAATGTAAGACCTTGAGGCTGAATTGCATTGGATTTTGTGAATTTGGAAACAATGAGAAAAGAAATCCTACATTTCCTTTATTAGTTATCCTACCAGCAAGGAGTTTTATTATCTTATCAGTAAGTGGATTAAATGATCATGATCAGAGCACATAGAGCTAAGTTAAAATCATAACCTTGCCCCTTAGCTACATGGTATTGTTGAGTACTTTAAATCCCAATCCAGAGTTTCTACCTCACCTTTTACCATTTAGTTCCTGGATAAACACACACACACACACACACACACACACACACACACACACACAGCCTTTATATTTACAATAAGCTTTAAACAACGTAAAAGCTGAGCAGACATCTGTCCTCTATGCTATTGTGTCTATTTCCCAACCAATAATCTCACTATATAATTTGTCATGTTTCGTCTGGGCTGCTCTTAACTCCAATTAGCCAACCCATATGGCCATTATTTTAAGATTCTTACCCAAAGCATCCTCTCCTCTTTTCACTTTCTTCTCTCTCCTTGTAGTCTCCTCAGACCCCAAGCCCAGGAAGCCAAGACCCTGCCTATCTTTCTTCTGCCCGACTATTAGCTGTAGACATCTTTATTCACCAATCAGGGATAATTTGGGAGGCGAGTTTATATAACATTACTTGAGTATATGCAGGCGCTCTCATCCCTAGAGGCAACCAGTCGTAGGCACCAGTATTTAGTATTACAAGAAAAGCAGAAGACCAGACCTCAGCAACAGGGAACTTCTCTCTATAGAATTTCCAGTCTGAAGCAACAGAGATAGTCTTTGTAATAGCTCTCAGGGTCTATGTGGTTGAAAGACATCAGAAGATGGTGACAGGAAGCTTGGTATTTGGTAAGAATAGAAGCTGTGTTGATTGGTCGTCTCTCCTAGCTTTTACCTGGGGATCTTAATCTCATTAATAAAAAAAATTAAACTGGACTCAGAAGAAAGCTTGAAGACCATTTTTATTAGAGTTTGAGAGATAAATCACAGAGCAGACAAGCTGTAAAATCTAGACAGCTACTGAGAGAATAGAGATGGATAAGAGGAAGAGGGATAGGCCTTTGAGTTAAGGTCCAAGAAAGTAGGCGGGTTCAGTGATGGAAGTCGGCAAACAGCTGCAAGAGTAGGGGTTTTCTTTTGGTTTTTGTCTTCAGAGAAAAAGTAAAGATGTCTAGAATGTTGGGGCAAGCATGCTTATAATTTTTCTTTCTATCCCAGGGAGAGATCGAAAGAGAAAAAGATTACACATTTGACTTAGTATTCGGAAAAGTGAGCAGGTTTAGCAGCGAAGATTTGTAAGCAGTTGCCCTGAGGGTGGGGCTTCTGAATGTATGCTATACTGTATCAATAAAGGGTAATTATTCCCCTCAACTCTTTAGCATGGTTTCGAGTGCATCATCTTTCTTGAAGGCTAGTATTCAGGCCAGATGACTGACAGACACAGGCAGATTAACAATTAATAGAAAGGATAAGGCATAAACTGTTCTGATCTCTGGTGCAGTTCAGAATGCCACGTCTTTACCTAAGGCCAGACGCAGAGCTCAGAATCCGTTACTTTGATCAGAAGGAAGTCGCCCTTAAGGGCCCCAACAAAGCCAGGATTGTACTTGCATGATAACTGGGAGGTGATCCATTGTCAAGGGCCTCCAAGCCTGCTAAGAACTGTCTTTCTGCCCAACCTTGCCAAGCATTTAAGTCTTTTTTAGAAATGATTTTTATTAATAAAATTAATTCGAACTGGGTCTGATAGCACATGCCTTTTATCTCAGCACTCGGGAAGCAGAGGCAAGATGATCTCAGTGGGTTCAAGGTCAGCCTGGTCTCCAAAGTAAGTTTCAGGACAGCCAAAACTGTTACACAGAGAACACAGAGAAAACTTGTCTCAAAAAGCAAAACAAAACAAAAGTCTAATTTGAGTCTACAAAATAACTATTAAATTTGAGCTGGTACCTCCCTATTATCCTTCTATCTGTGTAGTGGCCTGTTTACATTTGCAACACTGATGTTAATCACAGAGTATGTGTTTTACTCAAGTTATTCTTCTTTTTTAAACCTAAAGGTACAAAAAGATATGTTATTGTCTCAAATACATTATAAAAGAGGAATTGTATTTAATGTATAAAGAAAAACATCGAGATCAACTATAAACTGCCTTTTTATGGCTTTAAATAGGTTAAGCAGCTTTACAAATGAACTTCAGTTTCAAATTTTTAGAGTTATTATTTTGGGTTTGGCTAAGATAAAGACCTTGAAAGACGTGTTTTTGAAAAGATGTGCTAGCTGTCAAAACTCATCTTTAAAATGTTTTATATTTATATATCTTAAATTACCAAGAGTGCTAAAGCAGAAGATGAGCTATAGGAAATGGGAGGTTATGCCTTTTAGTATCAATGCTTATCAGAGAAGCTAAAAAGAAGTGACAGACACCTTCACTTCCCAGACTAGTGGACAGCTGTCTGAATTTTGGAACAGATCTGCAGTTCAGAAGGGGAGGTCTTGGTGGCTTCCCTTGGCAGGGCACTTGCTGGTGCTTTTCCTGGCCCTGCTGTCAGGCTGTGTCCCCTAAACCTTTTTACAGAATTGCCTTCTCTCACCTAGGATATGTTCAACTCCAATCAATACTTCAACAGGGTTTCAGGCCAACCCAACAAAAGACACTGAGATCTCCGTGCCTCCACTGGGCTGATAAAAATAATATCTGGGAGATTCATTGAAGAAAATGTCTCTCTGTCCCCAATTAACTACCAGGCAAACAACTTTTGCAAGCCTCCACTCCACCACAGGGAACTTTCCATTCACAACGGCCAATGATCATATGAGAGACTGTCTCCCTCATTCTCCCATAGCCCTAATTCAGGAAGAGGCAGTTATTAATGACGAATATTTATCCTCCTAACGACTAAAGGAGAAAGGTTTCTTGGGAGGAAGTTGAGGTAGGTGAGTCTAGACACTGCCTAGTGCCCTGTTCTCCCTTGGAAAATGTGTTTCTGTTTCCTTATGTCCACACCAATACCTCCTCTCCTATAGGTAATTTGGGTCTGGCACTTCCTAATAGATGAAGAAACAAACAAGGCTGACTTACAGGTATTGGGTCCAAGCACAATGAGGTCATGTTATTTTAAAAAATACAGTTAAAGTAGCAATAGGTTGGTGAGTTTAGGCCCAGTACCACAGAAAGACAGTATGTCAGGTCTCTGAACAAACCGTGTGGCAGAAAGGGGAGACTGCTCTCCTAGATCTAGGTTTCACCTCAGGAGCCTGTAGTCAGGATCTCTGGCATGAAGCTGAGACAAGGGAAGGGAGGAGAAATGTGCTGATATCACCAATACCCCTGGTATGTTAAGGTATTTCCCAGAGAGCTGAGAAAGGGTTAGGGAGAGGATATCTCATGCCAATATTACCAGTGACCCCTTAGATGTTACGTTATCTCCCAGATGAGATATTCTGGCACTAGGGCTATCAGGATTATCTCTCAGAGACTTCTAGATATCACAACAGTATCTCTAGGGTACCTATGTGCCTCACAAACAAAGGGGCAGAGAAGGCTGCCACAGATTCTGTGACCTGACAAGAAGTCAGTTTCTGAGATTACACTCTTACTGATAGCAACCAGCATTGGAGATCCAGAGTGGGCAGTTTAGAATAGCAGTGTTAAAAGAAGTTCTGAATGGAAATGTTGATTTCCAAAAATATCAAGTAGGGAAAAATATTTCACTTAAAAATATTTTGTGATAAATATAAATTATAGGCTTCTTTAGAGCAGTGCTTTAAAAAAAATCTCTTTGAGCAAAATTTCAACAGCAGAATTCAACAGTAATGAATTTCCTTCTTCTAGAAACTATAAAGATCTCTGGTCTTTCCTTCCCTACATGTCTGTGTATTTCCTTCTTGCAGTTCATTCTCAAACCCCCTGTGCCGGTCCCATGCTGTGTCCTTTCATGGTCATACCTGTCTTCGTGGACTCCCCTGAGCAATGCGCTGCTCGTCATCAGAACCCTTTGTGTACTGTAGCTATCTTATCTCTTTTATCCTGTGAGCCTCACCTGAGTAGAGATTTTTGTTAAATTCTAAAATCAAATAAAGCACCTAGGGATACACACCAATAAAATATGTAAGAGGAGAAAGGATAGTTCAGGTAGGAGAGCTTGGAATAGAGTAGGAAAATATGAAAAGAAGCTCAAGGGGAATCTTAGAACATTGGAAGTGAAGACAAATCCAAGAACTTGTCTGATGGACGGTGCGCTGTACTGGGCATCCCATCATGCCAGCATCACTAGATACATACGAATGCAGATGTGTCGATCACTGTCCCAACATCATGTCCATCTCCTTCCCTACTGCCCTCCACGTGTCTATAGTTTTCCCAAAGATTTCCCCTCTACTGAGAGAGTACAAGCTTCATAGCGATGCAGTAAGAACTCACACCCCCTAGGTTGTAGGGAAGATGCTTTCTATTTTATAAGGCAGGGTCGCATTCTTCATCCCAGGCTGGCCTCAAACTCAGTATCCATAGTGCCCAGATGGCAAACATACACAATCGGGCCCAACATTAAAAAAAAAAAAAACTTTAAAAAGCAAATGAAGTAAAGAATATTCTGCAGTGATTTTTGTCACTCCCTAAACAGTTTCATACATATTCTCACCAGAGGGTATATATTCATCCTTATGGCAAACATACTATATTATGAAAAGATACTTGAAATAGATACACACCAATGCCAATTCCCCTAAATCACTACTAAAAATTAATGAACTCCTTAAACTCAGACTCTACTGTATACCTCTAACATCTAAGCTGGTTATCTGGGCTATTGGATTGGAGAAAAGAGATATGCAAGTTTGACAAAGCTAGCCTGAAAATGCCATGTGTTTAGAGACCTTTCTGTGGAAGACAGTGAATGTTCAGACTTCTGTAATTATAAAAGATGTCTTGAGAAGATAAAGCTTTTCATAGCCACCACTTCCAGACAAAGAGTGAGACCAATAGTTATTTTTGTCCAACCTAATTTAATATCACAGTGGTAGGCCTGGTTTTATTTATTTATTTACTCACTAATTTAAAGAGGCTGCTGCTATGTGGAAGGAGGTTGGGTGTTTAAAAATGGATAATGTTAGCAAAGCATGGGAAAGATTTTTTTTCTTGCTCCTGAAAACAATAACCTACATTTAATGGTAAGAAATCACCAGCAAATTCCATTATGTTTGTGGTCTTGACACGTGGTGCTTATTAAATGTACGAACAAAGCCACTTTATACATCATAGCGTTCACATTGCAAATGTGCTGTGCAGAACAGTGCTGCACGTGTCTGTGCAATTTTTCTGAACTTATGAAATATATTTCTGACACCTCAGGTATTGATGTATGCACGCGTGATATTGTCCCAGTGCAGTAGGGAGACTTAACTGATGTCTGCAAGATTTGATTTATTACAAGTAAATATGATTGCCTTCATAATCTGATTTTATTATGTTCGGGGCTCTCGCAGGTAAACTTTTAGTAGAAGGAAGAAGGGCAATTTTATTAAACCAGTGTGTTCCTGCAAACTGCGGGCTTTCCTGTCTAGAGGGGGAGGGAGGGGGCTGCTGATTTAGAAAGTATATTGAAAATTTTCCAAAAAGAATTTCCTGCCAACATTCCCAACATCTTATCATAGCGATTCCTGCAACTATTGAGTTTGTTACTTGGAGCTTTATATTCCTTTCTTAAAGCCATTTTAAAGTAAAAATTAACATATCTGGGGCCAGCATTAAATATGCCTAGGAGGAAAAGCATCCGAAAAACCCAGAAGTCACTTCCAAAATAATGGCAGCAAGAATTGTTTTCTTTTGTAAGAAAGAAAAAAGAAGCTCGATGAATTTGAAAGCACTTACACTCGATATTGATAGGCCCAGGCTTTTGATTGATAAGACTGCTGATAGGAGGGTCATTGCCTCAGTATTCCAACAACTGAACGAATTAAAAAGTGGTTATCCCGCTATCAGACAAAGGCCTGGGCTTTAGACTCAAAATGGCAGATATAGGTAGGTGGAGAGACTGAGGGAATGGCTGAGGGAGGGGCAGAGAAGGGGGTTAGGGAATGCTAAAGGAGAAGCCTGGCCTAGTTATCCTTTAAAGACTCAACACTAAATGTACACCTTTGATCCTAGTAATCAGAAGGCAGAGGCAGGCGGATCTCTGTGAGTTCAAGGCAAGCCAGGGCTATCAAATAGGAAAAACCTGCCTGAAATCATCGCCTTCCCCCCAAAAAGGACTAGATATATTGATCAAAATGACAATGGTAGCTACTTCATTATGGCAAGGCCAGGGTGGCCCCTCAGGCCTCTGTAACACAATAAAACAGAAAGGAAGGGGTCAAAAAGAGGAAGCTGTCTCCTGAGGTTGAGTGGGTCAGAATGGCCAAGATTAATTTTATTCTTTTCTTTCTCAAATCAGTTGGTCAATCAATGATGTTACTATTTTGTGGGCAGTCTTTGCTTCTTTGTGGGATCTTCCTTTTTCCACACTTCATGCACTCCCTCATCCCTTGGTTTCACCTTCTATCACTAGATAGGAGATAAAGAATGGTAGAAGGAAGACAGAGAGATTAAGATTCATAAACAGCCACTGCCTGTTCTAGTACATACCTAGAAAACTACTTTCTAATATACATTCGCCTTCAAATTTTATATTCTTGACACATCTTATAGCTTTGCAATACACTCTGTGAAGCAGCAGCTCCCTTCCGTTTTAATTGAAATGTATCGTGTGCCGGATCTTATCTAGTATTTCTTCCAGTAGGAGGTCGCACGTGGGGATCTCTCTGAACACACTGATAGTCCATACATCAAGGTTTCCCTGTGAGCGGCTGTGTGCTGGGAAAGCCAGAATATACGTGTAAGATGTGGGGTGCTTCTGAGGATGAATGTACTGTTTTTCCCACATTGTGCTACTGTGCACCCAGGTATAGCTTTCTGTTGCGTTAGTCTAGATGAAGGGTAAGGCTTCCTAGATAGCTCCTTATACAGGCAAAGTCATTGTAGACTCACCTCATTGACAAGCAACCAGTTTTCCCTAGTGCATTTTATATGGAACTTTCTTTTTGCTGTATAAGTCAGTATTCCTATCACCAAACCAAGCTGGTGCGAGAGACAGTGCACATGTAATTTGTGTAATATACAGCATATCAGCATGTATGTGCTTATTCTTGGATGCAGGTAAAAAGTAGTATACATGATTTAGAGTTAGCTGTAGTATATAATACTTTCAATATTCCTTCTATGCAGAGAAAGAAGTGTGTTAAGTAGGTCCTTAGCAACTTGTAATTCAGATGGCAAGGTTGATCATAAAAGTAGGCCATCTTTTCACTTGAAGAATGATATTCATTGTTTAAAGGTATTACGGTCTTAGAGGAGAGCAGTGGTTATCAGCAGCTGGCAGAGAGTAGGTATTAGGAAGTTGTTGGCAAAACATAGACAATTTCAGTTGGACAAAAAAAAAATAAGCTCCAAAAAAAATCTATTGGTCAGAAGAGCTAGGGATATAGGTTAGTGACAGAATGAATGCTTCCTTGGCATATGTGAGGCCCTGGATTCCATCCCAATCAAAACAAAACTATCTCAATGATGACTATCGTTAACAATGTATAGAATCCTTAAAAGCAGTACAAGAAGCAACTGTAAGTACTCTTATCAAACATGATACACGTGTGAAGGTGATGCTAATTAGCTCCGTTCAAAAACTCTATAATGTATACACACCCGAGAGTAACATATTGTATCCCATAAATACATTTATTTCATACCTTAAACATAAAGAGGTCTTAGAGAAAATTCTTCCTCAGCGAATAATGTAAAGAGTACTTTCTCATGTGACACCTGAAAACCTAGGCATCTATGCTCATCTACAAGTTCCTTGACTCAATGCTCTTCTGGAAAATGACTATTGAATACACAATATGGTTTTGTCCTTTTATAGGAAGGTGATGTCATGGTCACTTTGTTTTCTTATGAAAAAGAGAGGACTCCAAAACTCAACTGCAGAAAAGGCAACTGATACTCACCAAGTAACTTTTGGATTCATGTTTTACCCCCGTCATCTCTGTAACATCCTGTATTCTAAGTTATTCTTGACCATACAACCAACAGGAGCATAGTGTAGATATCTTAATGTCTTCTGAGTTTTTCACATAACTGAAAGTATAGTCTGATAGGTTAGATAACCTGACATATTATAGTGTACACAATGTTAAAATCTAAGTGTCTAACATTCTAGATGAACGCTGCCTTCCTAAGTAGGTTAATTGCAACTTAGAGGGAGTATCTATCTATTGTCCATCAAGACACTAAAGGAATGGGTGTTTTTGTTTTGTTTTGTTTTATTTTACAGGTGGCTTAACCAAACAGATACTTATTTCTGACAGATGGTAATTCTGGAGGCCTCTGGCTGCTCGGCTAGACCTGACAAAGCATGATTTTACCTTATTGTCCACAGAATGCTAGCACAGTTCACACCCTTGTTTTAAAGGTGAGAAGAGAAATGATAGCATCTGCTGGTCTTCCATTTTCACTGAGGAAAGCAGACAGAGATCTTCCAGCTGACTTCTGAGCTTGGACCCTTTTATTAGGAGGATGTCATATGTCCCAATATGCTCCCTAGAAGTGACTTGGCAAGCTGAGTTTCTCTCTTAATGCTGTTTCATTGGCGTTCTCTAGATAAATAGGAGGAACCCGTGGGCATTAACAACATCACAGATGAGAAGTCCCCAAACCCTCACATCATATCACACACTGCTCACATAAGATGGTCGTGTGAGGCTTCAAAATATGGAAAGGGGTTTGAAAGAAATCAAATCCGCTTTTATTTTGTAAACAAGATAGCAGAGGGCTTAGGACACTTGCTCTTAAAGCCAGGTTACACCCATGACAAAAATGTCACTGTCTTGCTGACATGCTCAGCATCTCCTTTCCTACCTCACCACTTTCTTCGGATTCTGTTCAGATGCACATTGCTGTTTTCAATAAATCTATAGAACTCCACTGTGCCCCTGCTCAAATCCTTTTTTTAGAACCCAGTAATTGGAAGTGCTATCCTTGCTGTGGAAATGTCAACAAGTATTTGGCATGCAGGATTCATTCACCCATGAGAAGATGATGGCGTAGGCATCACGGGTGAGACACAGCGGCTGAGAACAGCCTTTCCTGTGCCTTTTTCTTTCAATTTACATCAAGAGCTGTGGATGAGGGAAGGGCAGGCTCCGGAACTGAACATACTTGGCCATTCCTTTGTTCTCTCTGATCTCTTAGGTAGAAGCCCTTTCATGTTTCGAATCTGCTCAGAAGGTAATAAATACTAGCATAATATTAGTTTTGCATCTCTTTGTCTCCACAAATTTCCTGTAACCAGAGTTCTTATTAAATCTGCATAATACTCCCAGAAAAGCAGGGTTGAAAAGCCACCCACGTTCCCCAACAGAAAAGCTCCTCAGCAAAACTAATCATAGACTCGAGCACATTTGGAATGGTTAACAGATCAAAAGGGAAATTAAGTTCAACAGTATAACTAATCCAAGACAATCAGCATTGATTGTCACAACATAGATGTGGAAGACTCTGCCCTTGAAGAAGGTTAAATACAGGGAATAGGCATGGTTAAATGGTAGTCCCCTGACTTGTTTTTAGCTAATAACATGTCCTAGGGACATTTGCATGTCATTCCTGGCTCTGTTGTCACACATGATGCTGAGATTTGCCTGTAGGACATCTATTTTCCTATTTGCTTATTGCTAAAATATCTGCTACAATCCTCACCTCTATGACCAAACCTAAATGTCACCTCCTACAGAAAGCATCCCAGATTTATCCCAAAAGAGGCATTTATTTTTCTTTCTAACTTTCATTAACACTGATTATTCCTCATGATGGTATCATATTCTGTCAAGTCGGTCTGTTTTCCTTACTAAGCTGAAAGGTTATAGTAACCCCATGATGACGTTTGTGAATGGAATGGGAATGAAATCAAATTGGGAATAAGTGACTCGGACAATTGCCTGTGGGATGTTATTTAAATGATGTCTGGCTAGTTCTGCTCATTCAAATCCTTTTACTTTTAATAATGCCCAGACCCTTTGTTGTTATTGCCATGGTGCTGTGTAAACATGTGTGCATGGATGGCATGTAGAGGTCAAAGGATTTCTTTATCTCTCTCCACACCTTAGCTTTTGAGACAAGGTCTCATTACTGACACCAGCAATCAGGATTTTAGCTAAAGTGACTAACCTGGGAGCCCATAAGAACTGCCTGTCTTCTCTGCTTTCCCCACTCTTGGGCTACAAACACATGCTCCTATACTGAACATTTTTTTTCTCCATCTTTATTAAATTGGGTATCTCTTATTTACATTTCAATTGTTATTACCTTTCCCAGTTTTCAGGCCAACATCCCCCTAAGCCCTCCCCCTCCCTTTCTATATAGGTGTTCCCCTCCCCACCCTCCCCCCAGTACCGCCCTCCCCCCCCCAACAATCTCGTTCACTGGGGATTCAGTCTTGGCAGGGCCAAGGGTTTCCCCTTCCACTGGTGCCCTTACTAGGCTATTCATTGCTACCTATGCATATACTGAACATTTTATGTGGGTGTTGGGAACCAAAACTCTGGTTCTCATGTTTGCACAGCCAGCATGTTACCAGCTACCTAGCACCCTTAAAGTCTTCTGAAGAGTAGCAAGCTTTAGGCCTTCAAGATTTGGTGGTTTTATTGAATGTTTCTTCCTTTTTGTATTCTCAAGATATTTCTATTAAAATTCAGATGTGAATGGGATATAGAAATCCAGCCATAAGTCTTTATCCCTTCATTCCTTTATCCATTGGGCATGAATTTTTAGATCCCTTACTGATGGACCCTAAGACTTTTTCAACTTTTAACAAGAAACAAAATTCGAAAATGTACTTCTTGGTCCCAAAGAAAATGGTAAATAGGGCTCTCCACTAACCAAGCAAGACTGTATTCTAGAACATTAGGAATAAAGCACGGGGTAAGTGTGGTGCTGCACATTTAAAACTCAAGCTCTAGAAAGGTCAAAGCCAGAAGATTGCAAATTCAAGCCCAGTTTGACCTATATAGTGAGAATCTTCCTCAGAGAATAAACAAATAAACAAGCAAACAAACATAAAACAAAACTCCTAAAGAAAGCAAAAATGAAACTAGCAAAAACAACTCAACATCTCTTTTACAGGCAAAGATCTTTGTCCCTGAGAAATCAACTAAAATTCTAATCTTGAAACAGAAATTCCCAATCCTATCAGCTTATATTCGAGAAGTTACTAAAAATACACAAGTAAACATTTTTTTCAAAGAATGTTAAAAATAATTCATTAGATATTTACCTTATACCAACTTATACCTTCATTTAAAGACAGATAAAGCTCATGGATAGACATCAGAGCCCAAGCAGACATCTGACTTGTAGATCCGCATACAAAAAAGACAGACCACTAGTCGCCAAGTGTTTTGGATCACTCAGGATAGCGATCATCATAAAGCCCGGAGACAGAAATGGTGGTGATGGCCACACACTATAAATACCTCAAATCACAGTCTCGAATACTTCAAGTATGCAGTGTTCTGTGTGCCAATTGTATCTCAATAAAGCTAGGGGGAAAAACAAAAATAAAAAGTCATTCAACGGTAAAATGAAAGAAACCTTCCTTTCTCTCTACTTTTAAAGTAGAAAAAAGTTCTTTTATCGGGTTATGCAAAACACTCAAAAATTAGCTATTAGATAGAAAAAAGTAAAGCATAGACACTCATAAATGGAAGACAAAGGTGTAAAGTTTACAGTACTTCAATTCTACCAAATGAAAAGAAGAGCTTCACAGGGGGGAGGGGGACCTCTTGATATAAAATGTACACAGAGGGAAATATCGCAGTATAAATAAATGTGTGTAATCTCACAAAATTAATATGGTTTTGAGCAGAATAGCAAGAAGTAAAAACTAGCTGGCAATAATTCTTATTTCCTCAGCTGTATTAATGACTGAGCAGCTAGCTAAAACTAGGAGTATATTTACTCTGCAAACAAGCTCCTTGAACAAGGCATAAATATTACACTTGACAGTGCAATGTAACAGTCTTCTGTTTTCTCAGTAGACAAAGACACCTATACATATTTCAGTAGTATCTAGTTTCCTTCTGAAGGTCATGCTAAACGTGTTATTTCTAATTATTCAGAATAAAGTACACATTCCCCCGCTACTATGTTACACTCTTATAATAAAGCTGATGCTGCAAAGTCTGAAACCCTGCACCAGAGCACAGTTAGAATTTATTCCATGGACCAACTAGGGTTTGGAAAATATGAAAGGATTTGCTTCCTGTGGTGTAATGGAAGGTATTCCAGGAAGCCTGCTCCTTTTTGCTGGAAGGGAGTTATTCCAGGGATCATGGACTCACATAATTGCCACAAAGGTACTTTCTAGAGACAAGACAGAGAGATAGTAAAGGGAGATAAACACATGCAACTTACACACAAGGGAATCATCTCCAATACATCAGAAAACTGTGAATTAAGAGAAAAGAGATTCTTTTATACCTTTCACAATTGTACAACCCTGAGAACTAGAACTATCTTATACAAAAATCTCTGAAATGGATCTTGACATTCCCATATGGAGCTAACTGGAGGGCGAGTGAACTATTCTCTGGAGAACAATTTGGTACAATCTAGTCAGAGCATCAGTGCACACATATACATTTTTCTCCTGAGAATGTTTTACAAATTTTGGAATCTCCAAACAGAGTCATAAAGAAATAGAAAGATGATTGCAGCAACTGACACAAAGTGACAGGTGCTTGGAGTCATGCAGTTTCATCCCTGGAAGAAGAGGCACAACTTCAAGGAATATAAAAGATACCACAACAACACTTACATTGGCACATTGACTGTATAGATAATAACAACATGGATGGGCCCTAAAAATGCATGGTCCAGAGAAAATAACTTCTTTAACTTAACAGGCCAGGTGATATCTTCATAAGGATGTAGGGAAGAGTGGTCATAAACCAGAAGTTGGTGCCCAAGACAGCAAGTGACTTCAGAGAGGTCACTAGAAACCAGAAGGAAGTGGTGTTGCATACACAGCCAGCTGGGCCACCATGGACTGGATCAATAGGTGACAGTGGCACTCAAGAGCTGAGGACATGTACAGCACAAGGTCTGGCTGAGGTCAGTAGGATAGTGGTTCGTATGTCCCTCCACACACTGGCATCCAAAACAGTCAGAGGGAAAAACTGCTGTAGTGTTTTAGGAACCATGGGCAGAAACAACTCAGAGGTTGAAGGGAAGTTCTTGGAGAAGTGTCTGGTAATGGTCTTGCTTCAGAAAGAATATGGTTGTGCCGTATGCTTGCCCTCGGTCAACGAAAGAGTATTCTCTACTTTTCTTTCTATCCACATCATATATAGTTCTCCTCTGTGTTTTACTTCTTAAATATGAATATCAAAAATGAAAACAAAATTAAAATAAAATTTAAAAGAGGAAAATTAATAAAAGAAAATTATATTTTTGAAAAATATATTACTCAAGATTGCTTACTTGAATGGATGGATGGGTTTTGAATTCTTTCTTTCTAAAACTTTAATAATTTCTAAGTCCTATAGAATTTAATAATTCCCTGACTTTTTCTTCCTACCTGAATTTTTTCTACATTTGATCTAACTCTAATCCCTGTCCTTTGGCTCTGTCTTTCTATCCCTAATCTTAGTAATTAACATCTTATTTATCACCTGCAGTGGCTTAAATGTGAATGCCCCACAGGCTCATATGTTTGCATATTTCCTTCCCAGACTGATGGATCTATTTGGAAGGATTAGGTGGTGTGGCCTTTTTGGAGGAAGTGTGTTGCTAGGGCCAGCTTGAGTTTCAAAAGCTCATACCCACTTACCTCTCTGTCTCCTACTTGCTGATAAAGACGTAAGTTCATAGCTACTGCTCCAGCACCTTGCCTGCCTGCCTGCCTGCTGCCATATTCCCTTCTTGTATAATTGGCCATCATCATAATGCTTCATCACAGCAATAAAAAGTAACTAAGAAAGCACCATACTATCCTTGCCTGTTGATCCTCCAACAATCTCGGAAGTTAAAGAGATCACTGTTTTAACTGGATAGTGTGGCATTTGTACAGTGGTCTATCCACCAGCTGTGGTTGCATTCATAGTTAATATTCTACTCTGGAAGAGATATATTAGGGGTTTTACCAGATGCCCTAAGTATATGGATTAAGGTTTAAATACTGAATTTGACACAATTTTTACCAAAAGCTAGCCCATTTTTAAGTTTTTAAATACTTTAATTGAAAGAATACAACTTTTTTTTTAAATTCTGTCTGTGAAGCTAACTCAGATAGATGTCTCAATGTAATAATATAAACAGCATGTCAACTCCAAACAGTATGACATCCCCCTTGACAATTCCAAGTTTACAATAAGAATGAATTAGATGAACTCACCATACAAGGAGCTTAAATTAAAGAATAATTTTAAGAATGTTTAATGCAATCAAAGAGGATGCAAATAAACTCTTAAATGAATTCAAACAGAATCCAAATTAGCAGCTGAATAAAGTAAGAAAGTGTTGGATAAATTAGGAATTCAATAAAAAGAAATACTGAAAAAATAAAATTTTAGAAATGAAAAACTTAATAAGTAAATAATGATGATGATGATGATGATGATGATGATGATGATGATGATTTTCCATGCTAAGCTTTGCCAATAGGATGAAGTAAGAAGGAATATAGGGGATGGGACACAGAACAGGTGAATTAAAATATTCAACTATAAAGATAAAATAATAAAAAATAAACAGAACATGCAAGTTTCATGAGAGACTATTGGAAGACCAAGTTTAGGATTATCAGGAATAGTAGATAGAAAGATTCAGGCTAAAAGCATAAATACAGTATCCAATGGAACCAGAGCAGAAACTCCTTAAATTTAGAGAGATGACTATCCAAATTCAGAGGAATATTTAAACCAAACAGACAAGATCAGAATTAACCTGTTCAGCTCATGTCATAGTTACAACACTAGGAACATAGTTACAACATAAGGAACAGAAAATGATAACAAAAGGTCAATGAAGAATTGGAAAGACACAGATGGATAGGAGCTTGTCAGAAGTTTAAAATATTGCTCAACAGAAACCTTAAAAGCCAGGGAACAATGAAACAGTGGATACAAGGAACTGCAAAACAATAGCTAATGTAGATCATATATTCAGCAAAACTATGTGTCATCCCATGACAAAAATAAGCTGAAAGAATTCAAGACCACTAAACCAGAGTAGGTAATATACTTAAAGGAGTGCTGTGGACTAGAGACATAAACACATGCAATATGTTACAGGTGACAATAAGCCATAGATTAGGGAAGACACAACTTTAAGGTGAAAGGATATAAACGGTATTCCAAACAAGGAGCACTAGAAAGCAAGCATGTATTACTGTTGTCATGTCTGAAAAACAATAGTATTAAAGAAGAGAAAGAAGCCCTGAATACCTTACAGCCCATTTTCACAGCATCAACTCAAGGAAGGAAGCCATCTAGCTTCCACTCGGCCATAAGTAGACAGAAGAGTTGATGAGTCTTGCTCTTATGAATTAAGGCCCAGGTCCTTGAAGGAAGAAGCTAAAGTAAAAACAAATGCAAGGTTTAATAATGTATGTTTGAGGTAAAATGACAAGATTCAGAACATGGAGGAAGGGAAATAATAGTACCAGCATCTATATCTGACATAGTCAAGCTGACAAGTCAAGAAGAATGACAGGGTTTGGGAAAACCAACAAAACCAGTCTCGGTAAGTTCTGACCATCACCTGTGAAGTCCCCTTGCTCACCAAGAATATATCCGAAAAATGTTACTGCCCTTTCCTCTAGAGCTCCTCCACTTTACAGGTTGTTACAGCTTTAGATATGTATCCAAACTGGATGTGTTTAACTGTACCAGACTGAAACGTGGGTAAAGTCAGCTTCTAAGAAAGCCTCTCCCTATTCCAGGAGGACACAGTATTCCAGACTGCACCATAAATGGGCAAGGGGAAGAAAAATGGCTAGGAATTAGGAGTCCAGGCATTGCTTTCTCGATGAAAGAGAGAGAGAGAGAGAGAGAGAGAGAGAGAGAGAGAGAGAGAGAGAATGGAGAATGAATCATGATGAACAAGAGACAATTCATCAAGAAAAAATACTACTCTAGACACATGAACAAAATATTAGTACACCGGATTTTATAAAACAAATACTATTGATTTAAGTGGACAAATTAATCCTAACACCAAAGAAATAGTGGATAATTTTAATGTTCACCTCTCTACCGACAACTAGATAGGTCATTGTTCTAGTTTGCTCCCTTGTCACCATGGTAAAACAGTGACTAAAAGCAACTGGAGACTGAAAGGGTTTATTTTGTCTTCCATTTATCAGTTATCATTGAGAGATGTCAAGGAAGGACCTTAAATAGGGACCTGGAGGTCCCTATTAATTACTGAAGCAGAAATCACAGAAGAAGCTCACTATTGACTTTCTTCCTGTGTCATGCTCAACTTTCCTTCTTATACAAATCAGGACCACTTGCCCAGTACTGGAATCACCCACAATGAGTAGGGTCTACTCTCTACTCGCTTCAAACATTAATCAAGAAATCCCCCCACAGACAAGCCTACAGGTGAGTCTGATGGAGGCAATTCCTCAACCGAGGTTCATTCCTTCATCCCAGATGACTCTGGTTTGGGTCAATTTGATAAAAAGTAAGCTACTCAGTCATCATGGCAGAAATCAAATAGAAATATAAATTAAATGACATAATCAATCAAATGGATGTAACAAACATGTATAGAATATTCCATCTAAACACTATAGAATATACATGCTTCTCAGTAGCCTGTGGAACTTTCTCTAAAATAGATCACATATTAGGACTAAAGAAAAAATACAGGAAAATTGAAATAACTCTTTGTGAAATAATTCTTTCCTGATCACAATGGGATAAGACTAGAAAGAATCAGTAAAAGAAATCTTAAAGCATTAACCATTTATGGAGAATGAACCGCACACTACTGAATGACGAATAGGTCCTTGAAAAAATACCCTAGCACTAACTCAAAATAAAAACACAGTATTCCAAAACCTCTGGGTTCCCATGTGGGTGGTTTGAATAGGAATACTCTATCGGGCAGACTCATGCTTGAATGCTTGAATATGGCACATAGCACTATTAGGAGGGTTAGCCTTGTTAGAGTAGGTGTCACATTGTTGGAGGAATTGGGGGCAGACGTTGAAGTTTAAAATGATCAATCTTGGCCTAGTGTGACTGTCTCTTCCTGGTGCCTGCTAATTCAGATGTTGAACTCTCAGCTATCTCTTCATCAGCATGCCTGCCTGTGTGCAGCCATGTTTCCTATTATGATGACAATGGACTAAACTTCTGAATTATAAGTAAGCCCCAATCAAATATTTACCTTTATAAAAGTTGCCATGGTCATGGTGTCTCTTCACAGCAATAAAAATCCTAACTAAGACAACAAAAACAATAATAAGAGGGCAATTCATAATTTTAAGTGCCTACGTTAATATCAAAATGAACCAAATAAATAACTTAATGATGCATGTCAGGGCTAAGGGGGGAAAGGGGGTGAGCCAAATCCAAAATTAGTAAAAGAAAAGGCACAGATGAAGATTAGCAAAGAAGCCTGGTGAGACGGCTCAGCAGGTAAAGTATTTGCCACCAAGTCTTAGTGCCCGGATTTGATCCCTGGGACCACATAGTAGAAGTAGAGAACCAAGCCCCACAGGTTGTCCTCTGATTTCATCATGTTCATGATGACAGCCATACACAGAGAGTAGAGAAATAAATATAATAAAGATATTCTTATATCTGAGCAGGAAATAATAAAATGGAAATGAAGAAAAAACAAGGAATTGATGAAGGAGAGAGTTGGGTCTTTGAAAAACATAAGCATTATTGGGAAACCATTAGTCATCATCAAGACTCATCAAAAGAAAGAGAAGACCCAAACTAACTAAATTAGCTGTGAAAAGTGAAACAACAGATACCAAGAAACTCAGAAAATCATCCAGACATATCTTTAAAATGTGTATTACCCCAAATTAGAAAATTCTAAAAGAGATGAATACAAAAATTAACCCTAAATGAGATAAACAACTGATGCAGATCTGTAACAAGCCTCGCCAACAAAATCTCCCAACTCAAACAAGTCCAGCCCCAGATAGGTTTCCTGTTGAATTCTACCCAACCTTTGAAAAACCTAACACCACTTTTAACAAACTGGTTCCTGAAGCAGAAAGTGAAGGGATATTGCCAGAGTCATTCTATAAAGCCTCCATTACCCTGTTACCAAAGCCATATAAAGATAAAATAATTCAATAAAATACAAACAGAACTCAAGAATATAACAAAAAGATTAGCTGTGATGATTAACTTCTTACCAGTGTTCAGGGATGGTTCAACATATGCAAATTACATCACATAAATGGACTCCAGGAATTAATTACATTATCATCTCAACAGATGCAAAATTTTAAAGTAAAATCCACCATTCTTTTCATGATAAAATCCCTGAAGAAACAAGAAAAAGAAGCATATCACCCTACAATCTAAAGGCTATATACATGACAGATCTACAGCCAATATCACGTTTTTAATAAATGCAGAAAAATTCAAAGCATTTTCACTAAGTTCGAGAAGGCAAGGCTGCCCACTCCTATATAATGTTGTCCTTGAAGTCTCAGCTAGAGAATTGGGGTGAGAGGAGGATATAAATAGGAAATAAGTTTATGCTTCCTTACCTGCAGATTTTATCATTCTACTTATAAGAGACCTTATAGACTCCACAAGAAAACTTTGGAACTTATAAGCCCTTTCAGCACTGCTAATGGCCTTCTTACATATCAACAGGAAGCATCAACAGGAAAATGGCTAGAGTACCAAAAGCAATCCACATGCTTCAGAGTAATCCCCATCAACATTCCAATGGTCTTCTTCACATAAAGAGGAAAAAAATCTGAAAATCCACATGAAATCACAAAAGATCCTGAACACTGAGGGCAATCCTTAGTAAAAAGAATGATGCTGGAGATATAAACATGTGCCTTCAAAGTTATACCAGAGAACCATCGTAATAAAAACTGCATGTAGTGACACAAAGGCAAACATGCAGAACAGTGAAACAGAAGACAGGACACAGATATAAACTCACACAGCTAAAACCACCTAGGTTAGACAAGGTTGTCAAAAATATAACTTATTCAAAGACAGCCTCTTTAACAAATGGTGCTGGAGACACTGGCTATCCATCGATAAAGTAATGTATCCCTATTCCTCCCCCTCTTCAAAAATCAACTTCAAATCGGTCAAAGAACTTAACATAAAACCCAAAGCTCTAAAACTGGTAAAGGAGAAATTGGGGAAAATATTTCAAGATATTGATGGGCCAGGACTTTCTGAATAGGACTCCAGTTACTAACATTGACAATGGGATTTCATGAAATTAACAAAACTTTCCCATGACATAGGACATAGTTAACTGTGTAAAGTGTCATTGTACTGTCTGAGAAAAAATCTTTGCTAGATTTGTACCTGGCAGATAATTCATACTTAGAATATACAACAAACTCAAAAAAGTAAACACATAAAGAAACAACCAAAACCATTAATGGGCTAATGATATAAATATGCAGCTCAAAAAATTAGGCCAAGATAGTTAAACAACATATTAGAAGATGTTCTCCATCACTAATGGTTTTACTCAGGGTTATAATTACTGTGATGAAACACCATTGCCAAAGATACTTGGGGAGGAAAGGATTTATTCAACTTATACTTCCATAGCAGGTTCACCATTGAAGGAAGTCCAGATAGGATCTCAGGCAGGGCAGGATCCTAGAGACAGGAGCTAACCATCCAGAGGCCATGATGGGGTGGTGCTTACTGGCTTGTTCCACAGAGCTTGCTCAGTTTACTTTCTTATAAAACCCAGAACCACCGGCCCAGGAATAGTACCATCTACGATGGGCTGGACCCTCCCCTTTCAATCACTAATTAAGAAAGTGTCTTCTAGCTGGATCTTATGGAGGCAATTTCTCAATTGAGGTTCCCTCTTTTCATGTAACTAGATTGTGTCAAGTTGACATAAGAGTAGTCAAAAGACTACCAGAGAAATGCAAATGAGAAGCAGATGGAATAGTATCGCATCCCAGTCAGAATGTCAGTCCTTAAGAGAACTACAACAAATTGTGGTGAGGATGTAGACAAATGGAAATCCTTATTCACTGCTGTCAGTAACTCGACTAATCTTGCCACTAGAGAAATCTATATGGAGGATCCTCACAAAACTAAAAAATAGAACTATCATGTGACCCAGCTGTACAACTTAAATTTACCCAAAAGACTCCAAGTGCGCATTTCACAGAGATACTGAATATCAATGTTAATTGCATCCCTGCTCACAATGGCTAAGTTGTGGAAATTATTTAGGTGTCTATCAGCACAGGAATGGATAAAAAATCTGGCTTATCTATGCAGTAGAATTTTTGTTAACCCATGAAGAAGAATGAGGTTGTGTCATTTTCGAAAACAGATACAACCAGAGACAATCATACTAAAGTACATCAGTCTTAAACATGGTGTGAGCTTCCTCTCGTTTGTGGCTCCAAGACTCTCTGGTCTATAAAATCAGGCATTACAGGAGACATGAAAGTATAAGGGAGACTACCTAAAAGAATGATCAACTGAAAGGGAGCATGGGTAGGAAAGGTATGATGATGGGAGAAGAAAGTTCAAAGCATATCATGCACTTCATGAAAAATGACTTCATGCATATAAGAAAATAAGATTTATGACCCACAGAAAGCACAAAACTTCACATAGACAAAAATGAAATGATAACCCAGGTACATACATTCAATGGAATAAAGAGTCAAGCCACTGAAGGACTAGTAGAATTTGTTGCTTATTGCAACCAAAGTAGATATGAAACAGACTATATGATGCATGGTTCCAGATATGTGATATTCTGGAAAAGGCAAACTATGAGGGGCATAAAAGGTCACGTGATTACTGAGGATCTGGAGTGTGGGGGTTGGGGGATGACTGTGCAGATGACTAGATGGAGCACAGCCTATTACAGAGCTGTGCACCTGTCATTGTAGACTCGCACTAAATCTCAGTGTCTAATCCAAAGGTTGAAGCAACCCTAAGGTAAACTATGAGCTTTAATAATGGCTTATCAATATTGGCTCACTAACCATAAACATTGCAACACACTGATTCAGATTATTGGGAGGGAATTTGTATGGACTCCTAGTCAGCAGTGAGATTCTCTTTCTCTACTACAGCAAAAATGAAGGCTCACCCTAACATCAACAAACAAGTTGTATCATGGCTACTTCCATGCTCATAGACAGAAGTAGGGTTGCCAATCCAGGTACGAAGAAAGGATGTGTCAACTCCTTAGATCCAATAGAACAGTGAGTCACCAGGAGAGAAGTATTAAATCCAAATAAAAACCCAGATCCCTTTCAAGTCAGAGGACACGCAGATCTGGGACCCCAGTCTCTCTCCACAAAGTCTATAATCCTTGCCAAAACATGTTTCATTTCCACGATTCTCTAATATGTTTCCTATCTTTTAATTCTTCAATTGACAGAGAAAAACCACCTACCTACTTAGCTAGTATCACAAGATGGAAGGACTGGAAAGGGATATGTGAGAATTTGAACAACCCACTCATTTCCTCGGTGTGATGGGTAGTATTGACGCTCAACTTGACAGGCTCTGGAATTACCAAGAAGACAGAAGACAAGCCTCAAGGCACAGTAGTGAGGCATTATTTAGATTAGGGAAGTCTCTGGACATTGCTGGCTAGGTTAATTAATTGAGGTGAGAGCGTCCACCCTAACAGTGGGTAGCTCCATTCTCTAGGCTTAGGTACTTCATTACATAAAAAGTGGAAAGCAATCTTAGCTCTAGCGCCCATTGCTGACTGCTTCCTTTCAGTTGATACAATGCAAGCAGCTGTGACAAGCTGGAGCTACCCATGAGCTCTGAAAATAAGCTTTCTTTCTTTAAATTGTCTTCAAAGGGTTTTCTTATCATAGCAATCAGAACAGAAAGAACTAACACACTGCAAATCTGAAAGCACTCTAAAAGGTTTGTTGTTTTAAAACACAAATGACTCCGTGGCAGGCACTAATTTGAAGAAAATGGGTAGAGATGCTTTCATGAATGTAAAATGTTCACAAAAGGAAATACCATTCTCATCTAAGTTATGTAAAAAGTATTTATTGGGCTAGTAAAGAAAGCATCCTACTTAGGAGGGAGATCAGCCAACTATGGACTATAGGTGAAAAGAAAAAAATGAAGAGAAACCCAGGAGAGTCTCATATCATGAGAGCGTTCTGGTACCAGGGAATTAGACAAAACCAATGTGTATGTGTGTAAAATATATATGTGCATGTATAGAGGTGTGGGGGGGATGGAAGTCAGCCAGTTTCTCAAGGAATCTTGTGGGTATAAGAACAGGCTCTGACAGTAGCTTGCTATGCAGTAAATTCCCTCTCCTGGTCAACTTCTCTACCAGGAAGAGTGTGATGCAGACGGGAAGCTCCCAAGCAAGGTCTGCAATGAGAGCTGTAGTTCATGTTTCTTTGTAGGTTGGTGTCTATACGCAGGTGAGGGCTGGCACAAGTTATGTCAAGGCCATGATCGGACAGTAAAAAAATAAGGCAGGGACAGTTTTGGTAAGGTGAGAGAGAAGGGAAAGTGGTAGAATCAAGATGGAGACAGAGAAGGATGACTCAAATCCAGGGGTCTTAAATGACCCTAGGGAGTTACATATATTTCTTAAGGGATGGATTTTTATAGGTAAAGGTGTCTTATCTAAGTGGGTGGTTTATATCTTTATCATTGGGTTGTGAGTTCATTGTGTGGATGTATTGTGGATTGAGAATTGAACATATAAATGAGATTGTTAAGTTGCAGTTTATTGAGCCTTGATTTCACTGGGTAGTTGGGAGTTTTTACCTTAACTACCAAGGGGCGGTTGTTGGGAGTGTGGACAGAGTCCTTGGCAGGGAGCCCTGATAGGCCAGACCAATGCTGTACTTCTAGAGCCCTGATTTTCCTGGATAGCTGGAACCAGAGAGTTTGAGGCTAGCAGAGAGCCTCCAGGAGAGATTCTAACCAGAGATAAATTATGGTTAGTTCCATATGGCCCCACAGGTGCAGGAACTAATTCTAGGAACCAGCATGGCGAGGTGCCACACTGGAATGGCTCACAGATTGCCTGGGCATTGGCAAGGTGCCACACTTAGGGGCAGTGTGATGCCGCTGAGATAAAAGTACCCCGCAGTGCCATGTGACCCAACAATGCCATACTAGAGCAGGATAAAAGGTTACCCTTTTTAAATATTTACCACAACGTTTCTTAGGGTGGTTCATTGAATAAATGAGTTCAGAATCAGTGGTACTGTGAAAGTTTCTGCCAATAGAGAAAGAAAGTGGCTGAGAAGGATGAGATATTTATGTCTCATGCCTATAGTAGGATAGCGTGCAACCTTTGAAAGAATCCTATATTGTAGGACGTAATGAATGACACTAGAGGATGTAACACAACGTGTGAGCAGTCACAGAAGGAAAAAGCACTGCATGGCTCCCTTCATGAGTCTGGCTGTCATACCAGAATGCCATACTCTAAATAATTTGTTAAAAAATCAAGATCTATTTTTCACAGTTCTAAAGGCTAAGAATTCCAAGATCTGAACATCATTTGTCAAGGGCTGTACCCTGTTTCCAAGACAGAGTCTTGATTACTCTTCTTCTAGAGGGAAATTCCCTTATCTGCAGAGGACAGAGGGGGAAGTAGGGCAACAGCCTCCACCAAGCCCTTTGCTCAGCCGCATTAATCCATCAGGAGGTTTGTCTTCGTAGTCTAAATATTCCCCCTCTCCCCCAAACCCTGCCTCCTGACACTGCTGCACTGGAGACACTCATACTAGAGCATCAGGAAAGTGCAGAGAGGGTGAGTTGTGGAGTGGGTGGGGCACATGAGAATGAACAGAGCTCATGGACATGAGTAAATCTGTTATTCAAGATGGCTAAGCTCTAGAGATTTGGCAGGCAAGATTGTACCCATAGATAACAATAACTAACTGTACCGCTGAAAACTCTGCTCAGAACTGGTCATGACCACGTAAGCCTACAACATTAGCACTCCAGAGCCAGTCCACTCAGGAGCTCTGGCCTACCAGAGCCAATGGCTCAAAAAGTCAAAAGGGCTCTGTGTGTGTGATGGCACCCATCTTTAATCCCAGCGCTCAGCATGTCAGAGGCAGGGGGATCTCTGAGAATTCCAGACCAGCCTGCTCTACCTGGAGACATGGAGAGCTTCAGACCAACTAGAGCTAACCAGTGAGAGCCTTTTTTTAAAAAGATTTTTAAAAACCCACCTTAACAATAAAATAAACAACCCTGCTCAGGTAGTAGGATTCACAGTAAGTATTCTCATCTCAATAAAAAGTAACAATAAAAGACTCCTGCTGGGTAGCGGGTAGCTCATGTCTTAAGCAATCATTTATTGACAGGCCGATGTGGGTCCATCTCAGTTGGTAAGCAAATATTTACAGTATCGATTATAGCCCTGGTGCCTGACATTTAAAGTAAGGCATAGCAAACACTTAGGAATGTCTCACTAGTGAGCACAAAGATATTTCTATACTTCTGTTTATTTGAAAAAAGAAAGTCAAGACCCATCTGTATCTACAATTCCAGTCATCCTATGAGTTCTTCCTATCACAGCTTTTTTGACTTTGGTGGTGTTTGAGGGTTGTAAGTGAAAAGATAGGGCAGGGCAGAGGTTCCGAAAGTCAGAGGCTCTTTGCAAGGATAGTGGGAACTGGTTCACACCTTTGTAAAACAGTCTAGATTTCTATAGCTCTTTGGATGACATTCCTCTCTGACACATCCATGGTATGGCTCAAATCATGGCAGGGCCAAGGCCTGGCTGTGAACTAAGGTTCAGTGTGACTTTGAAACCTGGGATTGTCTCCTTCCTTAGCAAACCCATGAGAAAAGCTTCTGAAAGAATGCTAAATATTTCATATTGAGCTGGCTTCAGAGAGGAGGGAAGGAAGGAACAAAGGGCCTTCTTGTCTTATTGAGAGTCCATCACTCTCTGGACATATGAATTCATTTCCACCATTGTATCCCCTTCCATGGAGACCCTCAGGGGTAGGAAGAGGAAGGTTTCCTCTACCTGGCTTCTCCCATAGATCTGCTGATTTACCTGGGATCCTATACAAAGGTCCAGAGGTTGTTTCCTCTGACTGCTGAGGATGAGGAAGTACTGAGAGAATGCAGGACTTAGGTTAATGAGCTCAACTTGGAACCTTAAGCAGACAAGTTTCACATGCATGGAATGGGGTTAGAGGCTCACTTATTCACCTTCTCAATCACTAATTTCTGACTTCATTCAAATCCATACAAATGCCACTTCATCTGAAAGGGTATCCCCGTCTCCGTGCATGAGCAGCATAGTTTCACGTGCTTCAGTTAGTTTCTTCACAGCATTGCCTATCCCTCACATAAGACACGTGCATGTTATTGCCTTATCCTCTAGTCTTCTCCAGCAAGGACAACAAACACAGAGAAGAGTTCCAAAAGAACCCGATAGTAGCCAGTGCTAGGAATGAACCTTAGGACACAGTAGCCACTAAAGAAGTATTTGTTTGCTAATGAACATGTTCAATCTATAGAGCAAGTACCTTAGCTCTGTAACTGTGAGCACTTCGCCCCTTCTATTTTACCATGAGTAGGATGGAGGTTAAAATGCTTATTTTGTCTACCCCCTTGGACTCATCTGAGATGCAGTGGCCTAGGTTTCTGGTGTTCTTTAGTCTCTCTCGGAGAAGGATCAATCCTTGAGAGATGCAGAAGGTAAGTAGCTCAGGTGGGAACTGTGCTCCCCAAATTCCAGATTCAATCCGCGATCCATGGTTCCAGTAGTGCATTTGTGCTCTATCAGCTGTAAGGACCACTGAGTGCTAGAACCAGGGATGGGCAGAGGTATGGCCTGAGTGTCATGAAGCCTCCATCTCCGCCCTCCCACTCCAGGATTTCATTGGTTACCCTGCCAGCTATACGTTTTGTCCATGTGAAATCAAGAACTTGGGCTCAGTTCCTTCTTCAGTTTTCTAAGAGTCCTTGAATGACTAGAAGAAGCAATGCATGGAGCCTCAGGCTGCACACTTAGGAGCAGAGTTCATGACATGAAAATTGAGTCTATTTTGCTGGACTTTGAACCCTTTTGATTTGTTGTTAATGTTAATTTGCCTTTGATTAGCATGCCTTGACCCTGTGCAGATCATTCACGATTAGCTAGACTCTGGGATCTTTGGGGGTTGCAGTTTCTTCTCTGCTCCCAGGAGTGAGTGCTGATGATATCAGTCCACCAATGGGAAGGCTCCATGATAACCTCACAGTGTCCCCTAAGCAATCCACTTCTTCTGGCCCCAATATATTCAGAAAGATGGGCAGCACTATCAGACAAGAGAAATGAGATTGCCGGCCTTCATCTCTGAGGACAGTAAGGGAACAGGTAGCACGGGCCACAAAGGAAATTGAACCTCTATTGAGTGAATGGCTCCTATACACCATCTTTCTTTTGAAATGTAAAAGTATTTCTTTTATCTCAAAGTTGATAATGAACTCAAGGACATTCTAAATACTGAAGAATCTTTGAGGGTCAACTCCATTGCTCAGTTCATGCTACATTTGTATTAGCTTAATTTCGTATGTCATATATCTGTTATAACAGGATTCACCTCTATTTAATGTGTTTAATTACTTGTGGATAAGGATCACTAAGAGGTTGAGACCTCAGGGGATCCTCAGATTATCAGGGCATGCTCTCAAAAGAGATAAAGTAATTCTGGTTGGATCCATGAACTCTAACTATAGGAGCATGCTCAACTTCTGAATCAATGCCTAGCTTCTTGTTTCCTGTCATGATTATAATCTTTCCTTCTTTCCTTCTTGCCCTCTTTCTTTCTTTCCTTCCTTCTGTCCATTTATTTATTTATTTATTTACTTACTTACTTACTTACTTACTTACTTGGGGGGTTTGTTTTTTGGGTTTTTGTTGTTGTTGTTGTTGTTTATAATGTTTCCCTGTTAGCCTTGACTGTCCTGGAATACATTCAGTAGACCAGGCTGTCTCAAACTCAAAGATCTGCCTGCCTTAGCCTCCTGAGTGCTGAGATTAAATGTATGTGCCACCATACCTGGCTTACCTCTTCTCTTTATAAAATAAACTACCTGAGGCATTTTATTACAGTAATGAAAAATGAACTAATGCAACATATTTTCAGCATGTATATCTTCTAGTCTAAATTAAGTACAAATTGGTAAAGAAATCTGGAGTGGCCGGGTGGTGGTGGTCAAGCCTTTAATCCCAGCACTCAGGAGGCAGGTGAATCTCTGTGAGATGGAGGCCAGCCTGATCTACAGAGTGAGTTTCAGGACAGCCAGGTACACACAGAAACCCTGTCTGAAGAAATAAAACAACAACAATAACAAATAGCAATAATAGCAATAATAATAATAACAAAAGAAAGGAAGGAAGACAGACAGAAAAAAGAAAGAAGAAAGAAAGGAAGGAAAAGAGAAAGAAAAAAAGAACAAAGAAATCGATCAATCAATCTGGAGTCAGTTTGGGGGAAGGGGAAACATGTCCTCATAGAATATTAAAACTTTTACAAATAAAACTTAAGTTTCTTCTTTAATGATACAAAAAAATAAGAATACATACTCTGCCCCCCCCCAGGAGTGCATGAGGAATGAATCAAACAGCATGTGTAATAGACCCTATCACAATACCCAAATTATGGAAAATACCCACTAACCATTGGGTGTAACTATGCAATCTTTTCTCAAAATTTTAGTTGAGCAAAATTTCAGAGGCATAATGCACATAATAAAGTCATATAGTTACTCGTATACACTAGCTGCCGTCTTTATGCGCCTAACAGTTCATTCATGGCTAGAACCGCTGCTGTAGAGACCATGGTCTTTTTATGTCTTTTCATTGACCCCAGCAAGAGCCATGAGGACTGCAGAGCAGCACTTCCATGTTTAATTCCTTCTTAGCTATTAAATAAACTCAGAATAAGGCATCCAAGACTGCCCAAAGGTTAGACAACTGTATAAGCAGAAGGCATGGGAAAAGGTGTGTATGAAAAAGGTGAGTTACCTCCAGTACCCCAGATCCCTAGCCCCAGTCTTGTGGTCACACCTGTGCCACCTCCTACTGTCCTAACAGAAAGCATCACCTTTCTGGTGGACATCACCGCATTATTTCACTAACATCTGTCGAATATGCATGAGGGTGAAATCCTCGAGCGTCTGCAGCTCCCCCCTCCCCCTGGGTCAGGCTCTTGGTGGTCTGTTTAAGAAGCGCTCTCCCTTTGGAACAGATGGCAGACAATTTGCTCTGATTTAAACACTAACTCAGACTCTGAGACGAGAACTCCCGCTGCTGCATTCCTGACTTTCAAACCAAACCCTCTGGTGTGGGCACCTTAACACAAACTTGCAAGGAACACACCTCTGAGCCAAGTGTGTACTCAGCACAGACATTATTTTGCTATCCAATGATGAAATTTACACCCATGCAGACCTTCAGTGGCAAAGGGCTGTGTTCCACACTGAAGGAAAAAAATATGCTTTTTTTTTTTTTGGTGGTCTATGATGCTTAATAAGAACAATTAAAAAGGAAAAACATCTCCTTTGTGAGATGGGATAGGAGGGAGATGGATGTTTCAGGCTTTCCCTGCAGAAACCTTGCTTGCTGCTAGGAACACAATTAACCTTTCATTGTTAATGACCAAGGTCATTTCCCTTAGAATCATCAGGGCAGTTTCTCACTTGAATGTATATGTTCTTACTATCTCTCCCCTTCCTCCAACAGACACACACACGCACACACACACACACACACACACACACACACACACACACACACACACACACACACACACGCACCAGGGTCTCGCCTGTAATCTGTAATTCCTGTTTGCTGGACTGTGGGCGTTCCAGGACATCCCCTCACAGTTATGAAGCTACTGACCGGTGGAACCTTCCCTGCAGATGGATTTCATTCAGGACTTGAGCTATTATATTAATGGGTTTAATTTAAACAGGACTAGCCTCGCTGGCCAAATTACTGCCATTTAAATCAATTGGTTTAGGGGAAAGACAGCCTGACCAGAGCTATTAGACTTCAATTTATTTCTGTATCGGCTTTTAAACCGGGCAAAGTAAGTTTGCTAATGTCTGTCCTCTGTCCCCTGAGCTCAAGTGCAAAACAAAGTAATGAGATTCTCTGGAGTTTGAAAAGAAAAAAAAAGAGAACGTGAAAAAATATATATTAATTTTGAGTCACTGTCTCATGAGGCCAGATAAGGTGCCCCCCCACCCCCAGGAATCCCCGTCATAAGACTCTATAGATGTCTTTGATTCCCTTCATTAAACTGAGATTCAATGACCTCACAGATGTATTACTTTAAAAAGCCTTTTTACTTAGATCTTTCCTCCTCATGAAAAAAATAAGCACTGCTTTTTCTCCCCCTCCCTCACACGCACATTTCAACCTGATTCAAATAGAGAGGCAAAGGGGGAGAAAATGCTTTAGATGTGCTCTTTGATTTTTTCCAATCTCGCCTGAATAAAATGGAATGAGAAATCAAGAACACTCAATTAATTGCAACACTGGGTGTCACTAGGAGAGGAGGGGGGAGATGAAAGGCGCATTAGAGATGCGCAGCCTTAACAAATGCATGGATTCAAAGAAGGAAGAAGACGGGAAATAAAAAAGCGTGTCTGTATTTTATTGCACTCGGTAAGCTTTTCGCTTGTATTTATAGCTGCAATTATATCTCAATGAGGTTTGTCTACAGTGTTGGCTTCACGCTAATTTTCCCCCTCACTGCATTCTTGGAATAGGCTCGGACTGTTTATGAACCAGACATATTGACCTCATTTACAGCTAGCAGTTTAAATCCATAATTTTTCCACCCACAATCCCTCTTTGACATTCCGGCGGTGCGGCCGGCTCAGCGAGACTGAACTAAAAGTCTCACACTTCATTGAACACCATTATGCGGCTTTATGCTTATGAGCCTGTTTCCCTCGGCTGCCTTTCAGCTTTGCTGGAGATCCGTTTGGCCACAGGCCGGCAGTGATTAAGTGGAAGAATCCAATAAATCACCCTGTCAGCCAGCAGGCTCTCCTCACTGTGTCTACACATCGACATTTGGATTTGCGCCTCTCTCCTCTCTCCCTCTCTCTCTTTTGATTTTCTATCCCTCTTTCCCTCTCCTCCCCTCTTCCTACCGTGCCATTAAAACACCTCTTTCCCTTCACACAAGGTGAACTTGAACTGCTATTGTGAACAGGGTTCCCTTCTGAGCCCTCTGGGGAGATAGGCTCCTTTGATTTGCAGTTCCCAGGTCCTGACTTTCCCTCCCCCCTTTTCCAATTAATTCACCCCTTAACTCTTAGGGCTCGAGGAGGGGGACGGACCATCAGAGCAAGCAGGAAAGAGAGAGAGTCGGTGCTGAAGAGGAAATATCCCAGCTTCCTGTCTGCTCTCTGGCCTCTGGAGAAGTCACGTCAGAAGCGGGGAGAGAGTTGTGACTCTCCTCCTAGGCTCACTTCACAGCCTTGGCTGGTCTATTCAAAGTCTTTTGGGACCAGGCTCTTCCTTGGGGGTGCACATGCTGGGTTCACTATTAATTAGCCACGCACAGGTTTCCCAGACTAGTCTAGGCTGGGTCTGGAAGAAGGGTCTGGTCCAGCTCAGGCCCGAGGAGCCTTTCCTAGCATTATCAGCAGTGGGTGTAGGCAGCAAGCTCCCCTCTGTTCTCACTGGTGAACTGAGTTTGTGGAACAGCCTCTTCTCTGGCTTGCCTGGTAATTTCCTGACCCTGTCTCTTTGGTATTCTCTGCATAGCCACAGTTGTCTTTTGTCTGGGATTATTTCTGCACTGTGAGCACAAGCATTTGTTTGATGTCCCAGACATCAAATATACTGTACACTCTCTGAGTGGCCAAAGGAAGTGGGATTCTTGCTTTTGAAAATTCCTCTGGCAGAAACGACAAAAGGCAGTATGAACTCCAGACACAAAAGATGGGACAGGGGATGATGGGACCAGTCTGAGGTGGGTACATCCTTCCCTCCTCCCTAACAGCGTGGAGTAGAGAAGTGCCTTGGCTATGCTGTGGGTATGTGTAACAGCAGGACTAGCCTGTAAGCCAGAAAGGAAATCGATACAGTCACCAAGGGGTGGCCTGCCTTTGTTATGGGCTTCCAGTCAGAGTTGGGTAGGAGGAAGTTCTTGCGGGGAGACAGAGATGCCTTTGTATCTATGCCTCCACCTCCCAACCGATGCTCTGTATGTGTTTCTCACTGGATGTTTGCATTCTGTAAGCTGCCTTCTGCAAGTTAGCTATGTGGATAAGCAGATAATCAGGACATTGTATAGACCTACAGAAGGAAACTATGAAAGGAAAATTCTCTTACACAATTCCTGGTAAATATTCCCCATACCTGACATGCAGTAGGAAGTTAGCAGATGCAATTTCTTTTAAACTCCTTGTTAGTATTGATGCCACGAAGCCTTCGAACTTGTATTTCGAAATGTTAACGCCTTAGGTGGTTGTAGTAGAAAATGGGGCCTGTGAAAGGCAACTGGGTCATGGGGGTGGGACCCCCATGAATGGGATTATTGCCCTTACAAAAGAGTCCCAGAGAGCTCTCAGAGCTCTGTTTTCTCTATGTGAGGACACAAATAGAAGCTTGGCAGTCTGCAATGCCAGGAAGAGGTCCCTTGCTCCAACCCCAGACTTGCAGGCTCCAGAACGGTGAGAAATTTCTACTACTTACAAGCCACGCAGCCTGTGGTACATTGCCATACCAACCTGAGCTCTCTGAGACCTGTTTCTACACACTGATGCATGTAAATTTTACTCAAGAGAAATGGATATGGCCTGTTGGGATCAGCAACTAGCATAGTCTATTTACCTTCCCAATTTAATAGCCAGTAGCTTCTCTACATCACCACCACCACCTCCCCGCCACTTGCTTTACTTGGCTTTCTCCCTCTTTGTTCAGGACACCATCATGGATGAGTGAACACAGAACCAAAACCCAAATCACTGTGGGGGAGACGAAACTCATCCCATTAGTGGCTGCTTTGACAACATTCTGGAGAAGTGCATGGAAGCAGCTATGGGAAAGATGCTGCCCTCACTCCTTTCCCCATCCCTGACAGTCATAAAAGGGAAAGAACCCCCTGATAACACTTAACTCAAGACCCTTTCTCTCACAACGCCCTAAGTTCTCAGTATTTGACATTCTATAAAAATATGAAGATTTCCCACCAATTATGCAGACACAGTGAAGAAAACCGTTTCTGTGAGTTACTCAGTTAATGTCGTAATTGCAGAGATAGGGCAGGGAGGCATTCATCGCAAAGCCTATTTGTTGAGGGTGGAAATTTACACGATGCTCATTGTCAAAGCCATGGAAACTGCACCTGCCTTCAAAAAGCATCGTAGTTATTGCATGAATCAAGTTACTTCAGAGTGACTCAGTTTCTCTGTAATGGCAAGATAATAGAAGTATTTGTTACCTTGCGGTAGTGAATAGCTCTTTTGAGAAAGAATGATATATGTAAAGTGCTTTGTGCTGCCACTGAGAGAAGAGGTGATCTTGGAATTTATGTCAGCATTATCATTAAACCTTTCTCCCGAGGACTCGGTATTTTTCAATATTGCCTGATTGATTCCAGTAGCCTCATAAACAGGACGAACAATAGCAAAGAGACAAGATCAGTCAAAAAGACGGCAAGGGACCTGGACCTTCTTCCTAGTTCTTCATCAGACTAACCCTGTAAGCTGAAGGAAGCCCCCATACCCTCTCTTCTTTCACCTGTAAAATGAGGGTAGCGCTGAATGATCTCCAAGATTTTCTCGACAATGCTAAGTGCAGGAAAAAGTATGCATCCTTGATGGTATAATTCTGCACAATCGCCTCCTCTAAGACTCTTTACATCTGGATTTTAGCCACATGCTCTCTCCACAGTCCCATTTGGCCTTGTGTCAATGATAAATTAGTCTCCTTACTCTCCTCCTGCCTGCCAGCATAGGCACTGTCTAAAGTCTCAGGCTTGGTCTTCCCATTTCTTCTGCGTGCCATCTCCCCCACTTCAGGGTTTTTAGCTAGATTATCACCTCTGTGGGGGGGGGGCTGGTTTCTCACTCTAGTCCTGACTACCTTTCCACAGTCCACGTGCAATATCCTACCTGCTTGAGACATGTCTCTACCAACATCTCAAGTTCTGAAATGGAAGAAAATGGCCCCGCATCCTAACTCCACTGAATCAGATGAAGTTCAGAAATATAAACGTTACATATGTGTGCAGTAAGATGCCACAGATCCCATTGTTCAGAGACAAACTCCAAGTCTTAAGTTAAACAACAAAGGCCTTCTGTAATGTTTATGGCCAAATTAATTTTCCAACCACATGAACTTAATGACTTTTGTGTCCTGTCTATTCCCTTTCCCAGATCCTACACCCTCTCTTTCCCACGTCATTCCTCCCAGATGGATAAGCTATCATGATCTTATGGGATACATTTTCTCAGGTTCCAGGTCTTTCCACAATTGTGTTTTCTAGATATCTATAATTGCTTTCAGCTCTGAAAATCCTAAGGGAATTATTATGACTCTTTTTTTAAATAAACATTGTGCAGTGTAGTATAACCCTGATTGCACTGTTGTAATAAAAATAGTTGTAGAAATAGAACTGTGTTGTATCTGTGTAACTTTCCTGGAGTCTGCACACAGTGGGAGAGCAGTAAGGACTTGTTCCATGAATGGAAGATTCATGGGCTCGGAATTTCACAGATTATGTACTTGTGGGAAAATAGCTCAAAGGATCTAACACCTCAGCTTTAGAAACTTGGACTTTGTGAGTGTAGTTGCAAGTAAAATGTTGGTGAGAATTATACTGTCTGAGATTGCAATGAGGCTTTTATTATATATTACCTAGGCCATTATATATTAATTCCAATAATGCCTTCTCCCTTCATCAATGGGTAGTTATAATCATCCTTTTTTCCCTGCCAGTAAGATTCCACAGATCCTACTTTCCAAGACAAACTCCAACTTGCCAACAATCAAAGCCTAAACTTAGCTCTACCTTGAATATTGTGTGTCAGGTAGGAAATTTCTGGTTTGTGAGATTGGAAGACTGGGCCTGAGAGATGTCAGGGCTTAAATAAGTTTTCTTCAGATTCCCTGCTTTACTAAGTCCACCACTATGAGTTACTTGACACCCAGGCAATGTTCCTCCAGATGTCACAAGTTTGACCTGTGCCTTGAACGTTACTAGTAACAGCTTCAAAGTTAATGCTGGAGCTTTGCCAAATTCGCTGCTTGTTCTACAGTGCTTTGCCTACACAAACTTGTTTGGCCAAGGAAGCAGAAGTCATTGGCCAGGTGAGATGAAGGTTAAAGACTACCCATTCCCAAACTAAATCGAGGGTACGAGAGGTGGTCCTTCCAGAAAAGAATTGACATAAAGAAGGACACTGGGTTGAAGTAGTTTCAAATATTCTCTCCAGGAGTTTAGGAAAACAGTGTCTTGAAGACCTCTGTTCCTTCTCACATTGATATGTGCCCCTTAGCTCTGTCCCCCATGCTATAATTCTGTCGTTACTTATACACACACATTTCTTGTCATGGGAAGAGAAGCTATCTAGTACACCTGTGAGTTCTGTGCCCTTTGCCCAACAATCCAGGAAAAGTATATGACCTTATCCAGACATGACCTGATACAGATCACTTGTTTCGATCATCAATCAAATCAATCAAATGGTCATTTAAATATATACATATATATATATATATACACACACACACACACACACACACACACACATATGGCATTACAGATATATGCTGCTTCCTTATGAAAAGAATTTGAGGTGAGCTCTGAAGCAGTGGCACCCAGGGATCATTTGCATGAGACTACAGTATTAATTCCTACCACTTGTATTGCGCCTGGAGTCTTCAAGACACTTCACAAACATTAACTAATTATTCTTCAAGATGCTCTCTGGAGGTGGATAAGTATTACCTGGAGTTGCAGATTAGGAAGCCGTATGCCTGAAAGAGTGTGCAGCCTCCAAGAAACCCATTAACACACCCCAACACGTTCCTCATAATTTTTTCCCTTCATGTGAAAGTATCGTACGAAGAAATCCCAGGTTCCTCCACACCAGAGAAAGCAGTGTGATACTCTATGCGGAAACTGCACAGAGTATGGCTGATGCACAGAGGGATTCCTCCACTTCTATAGAGGTTTTACATGATGACCATAAATAAGCATTACCTGATTAAAGGCCACAATATGTGTGCACATAGGAAAAGTTGATTCCTACCAGTGAAAACAGAGATTAAATATAGGAGTGTACAGTGATGTGAAGGAAAGAAGGTGGAATGGGACGGAGGAAAGGAAGAGGAAGAAAGCTTGGTTGGCTATGATGTAAAAATGGTTAAGGGGTTAATTTTAATGGGAAGACTCAACACAATCCTTGCTGGGTTGCTGAGGATTTCTCAGGCAAAAACCACCCATTTTGCTGTTAGTGGCAGCCAGTGTAAGAGGCTGTGTTGCCAAGTGGCCAGCTCCCAACTAGACGCCAAATTGTTCTGCTCTGCTTTCCCTCTCTCCTCTTCTCCCTGCCTTAGAATGAAAACCATGGATCCCACGCACACCACAGAGAAGAATATAAACGCCGTGATAAAGTGCCTTGCAGAAGCGGGATCCTTGAGTCCTTTGTGTACGGCTAAGAGGTAATTTGTGATGGTAATAATTCCTTCTCTAACCAGCAGCATCTTGTACCTGGAGATCAGGTGGATGCTCCTGGCTCTCTACTTTTCCCTGTAATTCAAGCAAGCTATACATCTTCCTAACTGAAGCGCTCATAAGGCTTGAAAATAAAGTCCTGTAGGGAACTCCTTCTAATTGCCAGAGTGAGTCACTTTCCTCTCCAAGCAAAGAGGTTTCTGTTGGTGATATGAGAGAGCAGGAGCATGTCTGTATTGTAACAGCTTAATTATAAGTAAGGGTATAATCACACAATCTGTCATCATACCTTTTCTCACCCTGAGAATTTGTACTGCAATCACCATAACACTGTAACAACATGCACAACAGACTGCCTGGCCTCCCTGAGACTGCTTCCTTTGCCATGCCTAGTGGGGATGAACAGGCGATTTGGACGGAAGTGCAACTGCTATCTAGAAGGGAAAAAAAATCCTGAATCATTCACGGGGCTTTCAGGACTTCCTGTTCATTTGGCTCTCTCTAAAGGACAGTCAAGACCTTCACCCTCCTCCCAGCCTAATACACCCTCCCTCTGGTTTTATCTGTTTGGAAATTGCAGGAGAAGAAACTACCCTTCTGCTATTTTATATCCAAACCAAGTGAAGTGGAAATTGCGCGAGGAAACCTATCCATCTGCTATCCCTCAGCTCAGCAGTGGATAGAATTTATTACAATGTGCATCCTGCCCCCTGCCTCTTCCAGGCAGCCTGTGGGGTGACGAATGGGTGGGGAGAGAGGCTTGCATCTCAGGGAGGGGGTGATTGTCTCTGCAACTCCATCTACAGAACTAGCAAACCCACTCATTACACAGCACAAATTGGGCAGACACAAAGCCCACAGTGCCTGAGGAGAAGGAAAGGGTGCCACTCATAGTCAGGTGGCTTCCACCAGGGACCCAACCGTTCCACTAAGCCCTAGCTAGGATCACTAGCAGAGTTGTGTTGTGAAAATTCCAGAACCCACTTTCTCATGCTCAGCCCCAAATTTCTGAGGGATGCTGTCTTCCTGTAGGGCTCTCAATTTCAATAATAAACTGTGGAAGGAGGCCTTGGAAATGGCTCCAGGGCAAAAGAATGACTCCTGTGGAACAGCCCTTTCTTCAATGTGGATCACTTTCTGTATCGTGCTGTGCTTCACATCTGGGAATCTTGTGAAATTAGCTGGAGTGGCCATCCCTGGTTAGCGGCTCTGTTTCCATCTGCAGGGAGGCCTCTTTATGAAAAAGTAGTGGGTGACATCCTGGACCTGTTGAGGGTATAACGAAGAACTAAGTCTCGAGGCTTCAACACTACTTGTCTGATGTTAATGCCCTTCTTCTCCCAGAAATTATGGCCATTGTTTGCGATTGAGTTTCCTTTGGTCCATAGCAGCATACGTAAAGCCAGAAATGCTATCCTCACTCGTGGGTAAGATGTCTCGCTGACCTCAAATACAATGGGATCCTGTATTATTGCATTATATCCATCCTCAAGCCTCAGAGGAGATAAACCAATTATCATTTACTTACCTTGCTGCTGTTGTTTTGTTTGGGCCTAGAGTCTCAAACTATACTCCAGGCCTAGAAGCACCATGTAACTGGGACTGGAGTCAAATCCATAGCAATCCACCTGCCTCAGCCTCCTGAGTGCTGGCTTACAAGTGTGCTCCATCTCAATCAGCGTATTATTTTATTTACCGAGTTAAAATCTATGTTAACCTTATGGAGACTGACACAGTATCTTCTCAAAACAAAAAGTAAAGTCAAAATAGTCTATAGGATATGAAGGCTGAGAACATATCAGTGTCACATGTATGGATCCACTATTCTGACTTGACAAGGTTATGCTTTTAACTGACCATTGATTCAATTTGCTCCATTGTCTAAGAGTTTCTTTCTGAGCCAACTATTTTCTGATTGGGCATAAAAGTAAAAACAAAAGTGACATGGTCCCTACCTGGATGAAGCTTCAAGAGTACACTGAAGGAAGTAATCAAGAGAAGGGACAAGTGCCGTGTTTAAGAATAAGGTAGACTGGACTGGACACGTAGCTCCGTGAGAGAAGGCGTGCTTAAATGTGCTGGGTTATAGGTGTGCTAACCAGGACAGTGAGAGAGAGGAGAGAGGGAACACTAGAAAGAAATGATGCAGGGAGAGAAAATAAAGTGATGGGTTAAAAGAAACAGGAAGGTGTTTGTAGTCCAGATTGGGAGGCAAAAAATACACTAGTGATGAGTGTTCCACTCATAAAAAACAAAATGGCAATTGTCAAGGTGAGAGAGACACGAACTTGAGATCATCCAAAAGGGCTAACAGGAAAAAGCGGGAATTGGGAAAAGACTGGAGAAGAAGTGTTCTCATCGGAGTTCTCTGGGTAGACAGAACAACTGTGTGTGAGTTTGTGTGTGTGTGTGTGTGTGTGTGTGTGTGTGTGTGTCTGTGTGTGTGTGTGTGTGTGTGTGTGTGTGTGTGTGTGTAAGAGAGCCAGAGGTGGGGCTTTTTAAAAGATTGTCTTTATATGATTATAGTGATTGGCAAGTCCAAGCACTACAGACCTGGCCAGCAGGCTAGAGACCCAGGGAGACCAAATGCTTTATTCATCCTTTGTTTTTCCCATGAGAGGTCACTTTAGACACCTCTCTAGAGGAGAACCTGTTTTTGTTAATTCACTGACTTAAATATTAATCCCATCTAAAAAATACCATTGTGGCAATAGCTAGACTTACATTTGATCAAGCATTTGAGTTTTGCAGCCCCAGGGAAGTTGGTGTATAAAACTAAGCACCACAGGCAGTGAACATCTTATGAAGAACTCTGCTAAACTTGGAATTTGATGCTCATTCCAATAGCAATAGAGAGCTGTCTGCGCTGGAATAGGGTCCATTCACAGGAGTGATAGTACAAGTCCTGTTGTTTAGGATAGCTTTGGCTTGCAACCAGAATACTTGAAATAGTGCCTAGGCAGAAGGAGCTGAGGAGACCAGTGATGGGACTGTTGTCATTTTGGTGAAATAAAAGGGTTTTAGGATTAGATGTTATCAGGAAGAGCAGAGGGAAACAGATCTAAGAGCTGTTTTATGGCTTTAGGGAATATGCAGGAAATAGAGTCATTGGGATTTTATAACTGGTTAACAAGGCCAATTGAATAATTTGCAGAACCCAGAACAAAGAAAAATATGTGTAGATCGTATTTAAATGGGACTTCTCTTTTGTCTGGGCTGAACATTGAATATATTATTGGTTTTTCAATGCTACGCTTCTAAAACTCAAGACTAGAAACCTGTATTTATCAGGTAGGTGTAGACAGACTCATGTCCACAACCTTTCTTAGAGTACAGATTAAGACACAAAGGAACCATTGGGGAGAAGACTCTGGATGGTGGCAGTTTCCACCCTGTGACAATGGTGCACAGTGCTGTAACAGACAGGGAGAGATGTGGAGTAATGGGATAGAACTCTTGAAACATGCTTTCCTTGACTGTCTAGGAAGTTCAATAAGCATTTAGACATACACATTTGAATCTCAAGGAAGAGTTCTATGCTAAAGCTACAGAATTGAACATAGGCCTACAGATGTTTTTCAACTGTTCATTCTAAACAGTGGCAGACACTGAGTTCATTCACAGATGTTTCATATTCTAGAAGGACTAGGGCAATCTGCTGACCCAGATGCTGGGAAGAAAATGGGATGTTGAGCTGATGAATCTGTTCCCTGTGATTCCGTGTGCACCACATAGTGAAGCAAGGACAAGGGGGAGACCCTCACATATCTTGAGTGGAGAAAGATATCAGAGTTGGGAAAGTCTCAATTCTACAATCTTGAGGTCAGAAAGACATGTCTAAGGTACTAATATTTTTGACCCCATGACTTTACACATACTGCTTACCTTTCCCAATTCTTGCAATTTGCTTTGTCAGATCACAACAAATACATGTCATTCTGCTATGAAGCTGAGTGATACTAAACGTGACTACAGTTACATGCTGCAATGTCACTGCAGGCCTGGAAATGTCCTTTTACTGCATTGGATCTGCATCGCTCAGAAACATTTGTTAACCCCTTCTTGTACCATAGACTAATGACCTATAAAACCACTGTACCTATTTGAGGGAATATGTGATTGGGAATAGCCCATCCTGGCTCAACTTTATAAGTAGAAGTTGTTTTCCTTTGAACCAAGCAAGGAGTCATTAGTCCTATCATTCTCAAGCAATTATCCAGAGCTATTTGATAGGCTCTTTCTCCTTCCTGCCCTTTGATTCCATTGTCTCTGGTTTTTCTAGCCTCAGCTTCTCCAGCTAGCCCTTGGCATCAGCCACACAGGGCCTCATGTATTACAGACTCCCCCCATAACTCCCGCCCTGTGCTGCCTTTCCGCAAGAGGCACTAGGTTGAGGAAAAGTAATGAGGAATCTAGGTGCCATAGGACTGATGAGACACCTGCAGCATAATCAACCAAATCAAATATTTGGCTCTGCTTCTTCTGATGATATATCTTTCCCTGCAACTGCTGAATGGCAGCTTACCAGCCTGTACAGAGAATGAAGTGCATAGCAGAGGAAGCACAGGGGGTGGGGAGTGTCTCTCCTGCTCTGGACTGACTGCCCAGTCTGTAGCTACCTTCTAGGCCCAGGTTCCCTCTTGTACATTCTTCTAGTATCAAAAGTCAAAGGGAGAAACTGTGGGCAAATAGTAAAAGAGAGCTTAATTTATTCAAATGATTCAAGATGTATAGTTTGACAGTCACATAAATATATACTATGTCTCTGAAAATCGGCATTGTCTGTCACAGGAGCTGGTAACTTGCTGAATTCCAGGAAAGATATTTGAGTATATCTTTTCTTTAGGTGTTTTAAGATATAAATTTATCTTTCCACATTGGAGAAAAATGAAGTCCAGACCTCATGGTTTTCCACAGATGATACACAACAAACTTTGCATTAAAGAGCCTTGTTTAATCTTCCCTCTAAGATGCAGGATGCATATACATCCCCTAGAACACTGTACAAAACCTCTGTTATAACTACAGTCTTCCTGTAGTTTCCATTCTATTACTACATCTAAAGTACATTTAAGGTACTTTAATTTGGTCCATCTTCAGAGCTTATGATTTTCGTGGAACTAACAAGATATATTCATTCCATGAACCATCTTGAGAAAGTTAATGACCCCCCTGCTTTGTTTTGGATTGATAATATAGCAATACAAATTACACAAAGAGCTTGACTTTATACTGGGGTAACCTCCCTTCTGTTTGAGATATATTGCCATTTATGCTTTACTGAACACTTGACCAAGTGAAAAACAGGGGTGTTATTTTGTTTGTTGGATGGGTTCTCTGTGGTCCATCTCTCCCACCAGGTTGTAAGGTTCATATGGCAGAGTCCATAACCATTATCCCGTCTATAGCCTCATCTCAGATCAATATTTACTTAGGAAATGCATGTATAATTTTTAATAGTTTGGAATTGTCTGTAGAGAGGTTATATAATTCATTACTCTGTTTTTACAGTTAACTCAATAGACTCAAAGAAGTCTGGTTAGCTTGGCCAAGGCCTCACAGTTAGTTGGACTTTGTTGAAAACATTCAGTGAATTCACATGCCCCATGACCAGCTCTATTAATAGAGAGACCAGTACCATACATCTTCGCTAGCAGAATCTTCATAGTTAAAGGGAAATAATATACAATTAAAAATATAACTTCACTACAAGGACAAATGAAAGATGGGAATTAAATATTAGTCCATTTAAGGAAGTTAGGATGAGTTTCACAGACTTCATAGAGCAGACATATATGTCATATTTTGAAGGATGATTGAAATTTGTAAATCAAAGAAGAAGTAGGGGCAGAAGGACTTAGAAACAGACAGAGTTGCAGAATACAGAATGATCAAGATATGTAAAGATAATGGTAGAAAGTGGTTGGGAAATGAATATTATCCACTGAGGTATGGCCTTATAGCAGTATTCCTCAATCTATATTAAGTTAGAAACTCCTTCAAAAATCCCGTTAAATGCAGATTCTGACCTGTCATGTCTGAATAGATGCTAAGATTTTTCACTCTCTAGCCAGCGCTCAGGTAATGTCTGTACTGCTGAACCTCAGAGCCTACCTTCAGGAAATAGGACATGGATGCTGGCTGAAATGGACACATCTGCCAGAGGTTTTCAAAGCATTAATCCCGAACTCCTAAGCCTTCAGCAACAATCTAGGGAAAGAGGAACTCTGAATAGGGTAATGGTGACTAATTCACACTAAAGGCAGGTGTGAGGACCACAGCACCATCAAGCCTGCCTTATGGGCCTCATAATCCTTCCCTGAAAATTCTAAAAATTCATGTGGATTTCTAAGCATAATATTTTGATCCAAGAATATCTGAGATTTCAAAGTGATAGAGTTGTTAATGATGAATAAATTTTCTCTCCCAGCATTTGGGATCACCCATGTGATTACAAATAGCATGAATTACTCTGTGTTTGATGACATCTTTAAGTGCTGGTAATTGAAGCGTACATTAGTGAATCTGAAAGGAAAATTAGAAAGTCTACATTCAAAGTTGACGTCAAGCCTTTTATTTAATTGTTTATCAAGTTTACACTATTTAAAAATTATATACTTATCTGTTATACCTGAGGTCAATGACAATGAATAAAACGCTCTTTCAAGGTTCATGCTTACGCATAGGAAAATAACTATTTTGCTGTACTTGGACAAACTATCATTAAATCTGATACTTAAAAACAAAAACCAAAAAAAAAAAAAAAGAAACAAAAATTGAAATTGCTCAAGGGTTTTCTTTTTTCACTGTAGGTTTTTTTTGCAAATTATTTGAAACAAACGGAAGAGATAAATGAATGGACCAATGAATGAATAAATTTATATAAAATAATAAACAGAAATCAACAAGCAAGGGAATAAAGGTACAAATAATACTACATTAGTTAAAGAATATACAGGCATGCAGATTATTATATATAAGCCTGGAGCACACCAGAATCAACAGGAAAGCTTTTAAAATGTTCACACTTATGCTTCACCCTAGATAAGTTAGATCAGAATCTGTCATGTAGGATTCAAGCATTAATGCTTGCCAGCTTCCTGACTGTGTCTTGAGCACTAACCAAGGTTGCCATGCAATAGCCTGGTCCTAGGCTTCTACTAATAATATTTTGTTCATATTAAGATAATGGCTCTGCATTTTTAACATCTCGGTGAGTTTTCTAATGGTCTCATTTTCTGGCAGCCATGCTAATGCGTATAAGAGAAGAATGTTTAAATATTAACTTCAGGAGAACCCAGGGCTGTATTAAACCATAAGAAAATGAGACCCAAGATTATTGGGTAGGAATTGTTCTTTGAGAATACAGAAGGGGGTAGCTCTACAAAGGAGACCCTGAATCTCATATCAAGATGGTGGTGGGCAGAGAGTCAAGACTCACTAGGCATTTGTTTCCACACTAAAAGTAATTTTCTGGATGATGTGTATAGGTTTCTGACTTCTTGAGGAGGCAGCAGGCTTGAACCACACACAGCTCTTTCAATAACTTCGTAAAACACAGTGAGATTCCTCCACCCTCAAATCTAGAAACCCTATAAGGCCTTTCACTTAAGCTCTGAATGTTAGAGATAGAGCAGATGGAATCCCATCAACTATGCGATTGAGCATATTGTTCATTGGAAAATAGAAGCCATTGGGTATATCATCTGTTCAGTAATGTGGGAAGGCATTTTTCTTCATTCTATTCAGTGGACCATGCAGAAACACCTGTCTCGTGTCTTAGAATCATTTGCAACTGCTATCTAAGAAATAGGAGTAGAAACAATATCATTAAGCTGCTTTTGATAATTCACGTACTTGGGCATTAAAGAAAATAACAACACTTGGGAGCTTATAATTACCATTTCCACCACATAGAATCCAGGGCTTCAGACAATTAAATGTTTTCTGCTCTGTCTTAGAGGTCAGACTTCCAAGCAGCCACAGTTCTCAAAGCTTTGCTGAACTTCCGGGATGAGGAAATGCTAGCATTAGAAGGAAGAACTTCCAAAGAAGACTTACAGCATGAGTGTAACTCCCTGCGTCTGTGTGCACTAACCCGAGTGGGACAGAATTAGAAGTGCAGCACCTTGATGAAGAGGGGCTGCTGGGAGGTAGTGTGACCACTGGGCACTAATCTCTGAAGGGATCAGTGCTGACATCACACGGTGAATTTGTTTCTGCGAGCATTGGTCAATATAATACATTGACCCTGATCTTACATTCTTACAGCTTCCAGTCTCCAATAAGATCTCTTCCTCTTCTACCACCCCCAGCAAATATCCTTATACCAAGGTATGGTCATGATAGAGGCCTCATCAGAGGTCAAACATGTGAGGCTATTTAGGCTTGGACTTGGTATGAAATACTAAAATAATCCAAAGGAGATCATATGTTGAATGTTTGATCGGCAGCTAGTGACTGCATTGTGAAAGGTTTTGAAAACTTAAGGAGGTACAGCCTCACTGAATTAAGTAGCACTAGTGGTGTGACTCGAAGGTTCTTTCTTATCCCCAGTCCTTCTTCAACCTCTACTTTCTCAGCCACATACTCCTGCCATGCTGTTCTGCCTACTCACATGGAGCCAAGCAACCATGGACTGAACCCTCTAAAACCATGAGCCAATATATATCCTTCCCCATAGGTAGTTTCTTGTCAATTATTTTGTCACAAGCAAGAAAAGTAATGGACACAGATTCCCAGCTTCCAAAGTCATTAATTAAATAAACATCTTTTTCTAGTATTTTGGTATATCAACAGGAAATAGATACAGTCACCATTTTGATAGGTGCGCCTGACGCAATATAAACCTGGGTAGCATATCAGTCACTTTCCTTCTAAAGCATGTCACCTGAGCAAGTCAGCACATCAAATTCCACCCAGTCTGCTGGAAACCTTTCTAGACTAAGACCAGCTAAACACTATTTCATTCCTTCACTTAAGAGTAGCTCTAGGATCCTTAGTGCCTACAGACTGCCAAAGGGAGAGACCACTGTGAGGCCATGCAATTTCCTGGGGCAAGAACATGCATTGGAATGCCCTGGAGCTGTTTGTAAAACACAGGATTCAATGGTAGAAGGTGAAAGTGGCGCCCAAGGTGCTGCCTTCTGGCAAGGGATCAAGGGGCTTAGCTCTGAGTCATAGGTGGAAGGAAGGGATTGCTGCACTTGTAGAAGAGAGTTGTACTGCCTGCCTACTCATCCTTGGCTTTTCACTGGGAGCCACTGTCCTTATTTATATAGAAATACTACAGAGAATTTCTTGAAAAAGTCATTCATTTGCTTTAAAAGTGTGTGTGTGTGTGTGTGTGTGTGTGTGTGTGTCATAATAATCAAAATACAAAGCAAAGAACTCCATACAAATGTGACGCACACCTCCTCACAGGTCCCTCTGCTACGTACTGCTGTTCCCTCCTGTGAACTGGAGATGATGTTCTGGCTGCATATCCTGTGTCTGCTGGCTTGCTTTCTGACCCAGCATGATCCAAAGCCTGGGGCAACAAGGCCAAACTTGCAGTTTAATTAAAAAAAAAGAAAGAAAGAAAGAGGAAAATAAGCCTGTATCTAATAGAGATGAACAAAAGAAATGTCCCCATGGAAGAGAGCCTTGCAGACCCCGACTAAATGATGACTTTCATTTATAGGACACCACCACTTGGCCCATGTAGACAGCAGCAAAAATCATGCTCTATAAGCTGGTACCTAAGGCACGTTTCAGGAGGGAACAACTGGCATGATACAGGATGAAGGTGGAAGGGTCCAACTTAATTAGAGAATGCTTCAGTGTCTGGGCAGATCCACGATGTCCCCAGAGAAGGGTCACCCAAGAGCAGGGTGCTGTGCAGAGCTTTTCATGTAAGTTTAAAGCCCCCACGATAGTTTATACTGTACACAAAACTTATTAAATTTAGGTACAGAGCCACTGTACACTCAAAAACACCTAAATTTCTCCCACTAGAATAGTAATTTTTATTATTTTACTTAATTATTCATAATAAAAATGAATGCCTCTTCAACTGCATTGCTTAGGCGCTATTATAATATCCATAAAGGGCACTGCAAGGTTCACTCAGGTCCAGGAGATCACATTCCATCAAGCTCCATCGTTTATTTTTGCCAACTCATACTTCAATCTTTGTCTTCCAGATGCGGTACAGCACAGTTCAGATGTGGAAATAAAGTGGTTAATGAGGAAAGACATGGATAGATAGGCCGGAACCAAGAGAATTATGAAAATTAATTTTACATGATATCTGGAAATAAAACCTCTTCACATGATCCTGGCTCAGTGTCTGCTTAGGGAGGCAAATGAGTCAAGCCACAAGTCATTGAAGAAGGGGATGAAGCTTGGAATAAGGGTTGATCCCAGGAAATGGAGCTTTCTTTGTGCCTTATGGAAACCAGAGACAGGTGCTGTGGTCTAGTTTATCATTTAAATTAGTTCTCCAAGCTGAGGTGAGCTTGGGTCACCTATTAGAGAGGAGAAGGGTGCGCAACTTGAGGGTAAGTGTAGCTTAGGGGAAACAATAAATTGTCATCAATTTAAACAGTTAACATAGACCAAACATTAAGAAAGGACCAGAGTCAGAAGATCAGGTGCAATGTGGACCATAGTGGTCTTTTCCTTTGTCACACAAGAGGAAGGTCTCAAGCTTGGCTGCTGCAATCCTTTGGCTGTCTATTCTCCCAGGACGGGGACAATAATGCAGTTTCTTACTGACTTAGAATACTTTCCTGGAGACCCATCCTACAGTCAAAGGGGGAGGAATGATTACCAAGGGGAGTGAGTCTAATAGCTTTCTGGTGCTATTAGAACATGACTCCATAAGCAAGGAGAACACCATGTTCAGGCTATTAAACAAATACTGACTGACTCGAAGAGGATCGATATTGGACCTGTTGTTGATTTCTTTTCACTGTGGCATAGACATAGAACTGTAATCTCTGCCTCACTAGGCCATATCAGGAGATCTTTCACTGGTTCTCCCATTGGTCAGAAAGAGTTGAAGTGAGATGGTGGATGGAAAATGCCCTGTGTCAGTGTCATGAGCAGATTAGCAGGACAACCCAGCCTCAGTTATGCTGTTGACCTGGGTGGTAGAATTTAGCTCAGACTTGTCCTATTGATGACAAGGAATTTAAGAGAGAGTACCCACAGCTCCGACTGAAAGGCTGTAATCTATTTAGAAGATAATAAGCAACATTTATTTAGCAACCCTTTCTGTGCAGGGCAACATATTAGGAATTTTTCTTATTGAACCTTCACAGATATATTCCATTAGACATTATTATCATGCCCATTACATAGATGGAAACCAGGGAGTATGAAAGCATTAAGTAACTTGGCTGAACTTGCTCCAGACAGGGGTTGGTGGAGCCAGCATCAAACCCAGAGAAGTAGCCCCAGCATCTCCATTGTTAATGTTTCTCTATGGCTTCCTTTCACAAGGCACAAATCTTCCAAAAGACGATATGAACAGCAGAGACAATATGAACGTCTCAGAGACAGACTTTATGCACTGAGTAAATGTGGGTTTGGGATGATAAAGTTTTGATCCGAAGGAATATGACTCCAATAATGGAAACACAAGAGACAGCAATGCCAGCCTTCCTGAAGAGACAGAAGGTCTCTCAGCTACTGGAGCGCAGAAGTTATCCGAAACTCTGAGCATCATTTCTCCAGCCACACACCTCTGGAGTTTACAGTGTCCAATTCCTTCACTGCAGTGTGGTTCAACAACATTCACCTTAAATAACCAAAAAAACCAGCAAAGGTCCATGAAGAAGGGTGTCGATGACTACAAAAATACCCAATCTGATGGCAGAGGGCAATGAGCCCTCAGGGACAGGAACCCTCTGGGCTCACCACTTGAGAAATGCACCTGTCTCAAACCTAGAAATCCAGAGGAACGCGGAAGGATTCTCCCAATACTTTCTGTTGAGATTAGCAACAACACGACTTTGCTCTCCGACACAGCTTTACTCATTCTTTGAACTTCATAAACCAAGTGTGCCTCAGAGAAGTTTCTGGATGCATGAACACAGAGAAAACACTAAGAGGCGAGTTTAAAACAATCGTTTGGGCTTTTAGGATAGCCCACTGAGTGAAGGCAGTTGCTGTCTAAGCCTCACAGCCTGAGTTAGATCCCCAGAATGCACGGGGTGGAAGGAGAAAACCAGCTCCTGTCCTGACCTTTGTACAAGCCCATCCCCACAAAGTAAAGAAGAAAATGTAAAATAATAAGAATTATTATTGTTACTATTATTAAATTAAAAACAATCTTTCAAGGTTTAACTTGTATTCTTGTTGTTTGCCAGACACACTCATGCACATACACACACACACACACACACACACACACACACACACACACAAAGAGAGAGAGAGAGACAGACAGATGGACAGACAGACAGAGGTGGTAGTGTGGGGGGTAGGGCTTGTTGACAGTAGTTTTATCCAGAGAGGGAGGGGGAAGAATGAGAGAGGAATAAGGATGAAAATCATTATAACGAATCATATAAATTATAAGAAACTGTAAAAAAAAATTAAAGACATTCTGAACAGTCGTAATGTGAAGCCACCTTTAATATTAAAGGGAGAGTCAGGAACCAACCTCAAAATACTAACAGATGTTTGTGCTGCCTGCCTGGGATTTTAGGTGATTCCATTCTGCTCTTTTCTTTCCATGTTTTTATTTTTCTATCATATACATGTGCTCTCTATGTGAACGAATGTTTCCCTACTACAAATAAACTTTGGGTGAGACACACTGTAACATGAGAAGCTAGAAAACACATGTTGGAATTATATGAAAGAAGATGGTCTGAAGAGAGGTCTGACCTGGTTTTCCAGATTGTTCTGTGTCTTGGTCTTTTAATCCCTTGTATCCTTCTAAATCTACAAAGTGTGACCAGTTCTCTAATGTGGTAGATAATAATGCATCACAATGGTGTTGAGGAGTAAGTACCAGGCTCTAGAATATTTTCTTTCAAGCATAGTTGGATAATAAAGTATGGAGAAAAAGGAAAAGGAATAGAAACTGTCCATGTAGGAGAAGACACGGTCAGGAACAGAGGACAGAGAAAAGGCTGTTTAAGGGACCAGCAGCCAGGCAAGGCAGATGAACAAGGGACTGCACCCACGCCATTCCAATCAGCCATGCCTTTCACGCCACTGCTGGCTTGGTTGGACTGATTGTCCAAATGTTAATAGGAGATTTCCAGAGAGAGAATTCTTCTGGTTATTCATTTCTGAAGAATTACAGAATAATGGCTCACAATGTGTTGTGGTAATTGCATAGGAAGTGAACTGCTATTTTTCTTAATAAGGTTGACCCTCTGAGGCCTGGCATGGAAACATTTCCGCAAAAGGATGCGCATGGCCCTGGCAGGGTGGAGGAGGGGCGCCTGTCTTGTTTGCTCCTTCTGTCTGTCTTCTTTCTTTTTTTCTTTCCTTTCTGCTGCTATGACTTCCGCTACTGTGGCTGCTGTTTGTTTTTGTAATTGTTCGTCAAAGGCTTCCGGCAAGAAAGCTGTTCTAATTGTACGAATCACAGAACAGCTGATCACAGAAACAGTCCCAAGTCATCTGTGCAGCCACCGACTGAACTTTCAAACAAGCTGGGGGCGCTTCCCTAACTCCTCCGAGTCCAGCATCTGACAGTGAACATAAAGCAGCCGCCAAATGAGATGCTGAAACAGTCGTGTGTCACTGTGCCAGTGATTTGATCTGGGCAGTCAGCGATCATGCTGTCCTGAGCTGCAGAGAGACTTGCGCTGCACTGACGCAGGCTCCCAGAGGCAGGCACCCTGCCTGACTTGTTACCATGGTTCCCAGTGCAGCCTGGTCTAGTGAGAATGTGTGCTTTGTTGAAATCAGTTAATGCTGAGTTCAAATCTACCCTCTGCAGCTAAAGGGACATGAACCAGGCAAATCACACAGAACTTGTTAAATGGAGCTTTTCCTGTTGCCTTAAGACTCCAGTTAAAGCCCAAGAAAGCGATTGGTACCTCCCATTGCTCATCCATGCAGAGCTAAGGGGTGGCTTTAAATGACTTGATGACTCATAGCTCATCACCACAAATGAGAGCCTAGAGACGCATTGAGGAGAATAATCAGCAGACATGGGCATCAGAACACTTTTGTCTTAGGAAATTCCCCAGGAGAGGGTGAAAGGATGCTTTCGACTGCTCCAGTTATTCAACACATTTAGACTGTCCCTATCAAGTTCCAAGCGCAGTTCAAAGGACTGCAGACACAGTAGTGAAGACAAGGGATTTTCTTGAGTAAAAAAGGCTCCCCTAAAGGTGCAAGTAGGGAAACCTGAGCTGCCAGACTGAAGGGAGGCAGGCTTTGTATCGACAACCCTAACCACAGAGCTGTCAGAAACTTAGGAGTAACCAACCCTTCCAGGCTTAAGTATGAAATAGTGTGAGTTTCTCTGTGGGTGAAGTGAAGGCTGAAAAGGCATGTGGGCGTGAATTGTCCATGCTCAAGAATGGCAGCTCCTTAGACCAAGGCATGAAGGATTCCCTCCTTAGACCTTAAGACTCTCAGATCCTCCGGTTTTCCTCTAGCCACGTTTCTATCAGAGAAACACTTCGTGAGACCAGCGGGGCTTGTCCACCTTAAAGTCATGCTCCCTTAATGACCATGCTCTTTTTCAGACTGTGAATTAAGCAATTAACTAATGAATCCAGAACTTAAGTCCCAAGTGGACAAAGTAAAACTGGTTTCCAAGGGTCAATCAACCACTACTCAGCCAGTGATAGTCAAAAGCCAAGGACCATCCTTTTACTAGCACGTCAAGGACACAGACCTATTTACAAGGTCTCTTTATGGTAACCAAGGACAGGAGAAAATCAGAATTCTAGCTGAATTTTAGGTAGAATGGGAATTCTAGACTTGATTCTGCCTGATCTTCTAGGTGAGCATGAAGAATACAACAAGTTTTATTAAACCATTTTTAACTTGACTAGGACCATCAAATGGGTTGAATATGTAAAGCTTGGAGTTTTGTTTATACTTTTGCCCAGGGTCCCGCAAATGTGACAAGTTTGTCTCTCTCCAAAGGTTGCCTGCTGAGTAAAAGCTACACAGCGAGAGAGAGACAGAGACAGAGACAGAGAGAGAGACAGAGAGACAGAGAGAGACAGAGAGACAGAGAGAGACAGAGAGACAGAGAGACAGAGAGAAAGAGACAGACACAGAGACAGACACAGAGACAGAGTTAGAATTCCTACTGCAAAGGGAGAGGAACAGAAATGTAAGGAGAGATTTGTCAGGGGGATAAGGGGAAGCAAAGTCAAAGGTAAAGTAGTGTCAGGGACAAAGCCATGAGGAACCCTTTCACATGGAATTTGAACATATGCCTTAAGTGGTACTCGACAGCTGAGAAGCATAAACCACAGCCCTGCCAAGTGCCACTGAGGTCTGCCCCTTATTGCTTCCTGTTGACTTAGCCCCAGGAAAAAAAGTGCCAGCAGAGCAATACTTTTCTTCACAGCTTTTCCCAGAGCCTGGGTATGGTCTGGAGGTGGGAAGGGAGAGAGGGTTTTTTTTAATAAGAGGTTGAAATTTGGTTTCAATTTTGTTGGATTTTTGGAAAACCCAGAAATTAGATTATCCTAATGACAAAGGGACTTGAAAAACTACAGGATTGGCCAAGGGTTGCAGTGGGCAAGAATACAAGATTGAACTGCAGTGAAGAGAAGGGAGGGGGGACGTCACAGGAGTCCTCAATCTCCCTTTAGCACAAACCATCCGATGGGCAGAGGACAAAGGTGCAAGAGGCACACAGCGGTTCTCAAGGATGCTCTAAACTAAAAGTGAAATGGTCAAAGCAGATTTATTTTGTCTCAAGATGTCAGAGGGATTTTGGTCCATCATGGAAGGGAAAGTATGGCAGAAATCTACTTCGTGGTAGCAACAGTGTGTGGTAAAGGCCTCCCACATCACAACAGACCAGGAAGCAAAGAGAAAAGCAAGAAACAGGGACCAGCCTACAACCTTCCAATCCCTGCCCTCCCAACCTAGTTCTGCCAGATAGGCTCACCTCTCCTAAAGGTTATTCAGCCTCTCAACATAGCTCCACAAGTAGGAAACGGTTCTTAAAATATGACACTGTAGGGGAAATTGGAATTCAAACCCTAACAGGATTTTTTCCTAACAAACATTTATTTAATTTTTTTTATATATGCATGGGTGTTTGACCTACAGGTATATCTATGTACCCTGTGTGTGTCCAAGGAAGCCAGACAGAGGGCATGATCCTCTGGAACTGGAGTTACGGATAGTTGTGAACTGCCATTTAGGTGCTGAAAACCAAACTAGATTCCTCTACAAGAGAAATTAAGTGCTCTTAGCCATCTATCCAGGCCTCCCAATAAAAGACAAGTTAAGAAGCTATGCTTGTGGAGAGTCTTAAAGCCTGGAGGAGTGTGTAGAAGGTGCCATGAGATACTGTGGGGCATCCCATGCAGACACAGGAATTATAGGAGATCTGCTCTTGCCAATGGAGCAACATCGAGCTGGAGACCTAAAAGACAAGTGAAGGGACCCAAAGGAAGGCTCAGACAGAAGCAAAAGGAGACAGCTCTCTAAACAGAGATGAAATTCTGGGTCAAAGCACAGAAGCAAGAAAAGTAAAACAGGTGGTTCCATAAAGCTTCCAGGCAGATGGTGTGAGGCAACTGTTGACTGGGCAGGCTGCAGACCTTCATAGATTACGTAGGGCCATTGATATCCTGCTAAATCCAAGGCACCGGTGTCTCTCCTGGCCCAGGATAAGAGTGAAATCTGGAACTGTCAGACTCATATTTGTAATCTGAGAAAAATCACTTTCCTAGGAAGGAATATAAACGGCAGTGCTTTGCTCAGGACTGTGACAATGTTCCTGACTTGGAGAAAGAAGTGTGTGTTTGGGTTCAAAGTTCAAGGGTATGATGCAGAATGGTAATGACGTCATGCTGACAGGAGCCCGAGGTCACACTGTGTTCACAGGTCAGAAATTGGGGGAGGTGAATGTCAGTGCTCAGCTGCCTTTCTCCTTTCTATGCAGCCCTGGACCTAGGAGATGGAAGGGTGCTACCTACATTTAGGATGAGTGTCCCACCTCTCTTAATCGTCCTAATCTAGATAATCCCTCACAGGCTTGTCTAGAGGCTTGTCTCCTAGGTGATTTTAGTGCCTTGTAAGTTGACAATATTAGCCATCAAAGGTGGCTTTACCTCGTGGTGGGAATAATGAGATCTATAAAGCTAAACCCTAGGTAATTAGGAAGGTCTCTTAGTTTTGACCGGTTCTCCATGCTCTATGCACAGGTTGAGAAGGAGATTTTTGTGTAAGTGGTATATTTAGGATGTGATTTCTGATAACAATGTTGGAGTACGGTAAAATGTGGAATAAGCAAAAGAATAAAATATCAGTAGCCAGGTCACAGCTGTGGCAAATTGTCAGTAGAAACAATTGTTCAATACCCAAAGAAATGGGTATGTGTCCCTAAACTCTTGTCCTTAATTTGTTCACATTTTACCATTTTCCCACCAAATGAGGAGACTTCCAGCAGAAAAATATAAGACTGTCCAAAAGGGCTGCCACACAAACTTAGTGACAGTATGTAGTTCCAGAATGAGCTAGAAGTGTGACAGTTGTTTAGAAGTGATAAGGAGAAGAGACAATCAGAGCCTGTGCTTCTCCCCTGGGAAGCTACATGGCTTCTAATACTGAAAAACTACCTTGACATTGTATGGATAGTATTCCCTCTTAAGATACGGGTAGGTATGAACCCCCAGATTATTGCCTATTATAAGATACAGGTGCTTAAAGTATAGTCACCTGACTCAAACTATGATATTTACCACCTCTCAAAATTCATATTGAAATCTATACCTAAGGATGGTATTAGCATACAAGTCCTTTGGCAGAGCCCTTAGTATTGTGATCAGTCCCTTGTAAAAGGAACCCAGGGAACTGTCTCTTCCTTATTAGATGCTGTGGGAAGGCACCATCTATGAATAAGGATACTAGGCCTCACCAGACACCAAACATAGAAGCATCCTGACCTCAGACTTCCTGGCCATGAACCAGAAGTAGTATCTGTGGTTTACCTTACAGTACTCTTTAATAGCCAGCAAATAAATCATGGCTTGTATACACCTCAGATGCCCCAGGTGTCTATACAAGGAATCTTGTAGAGTCCCTGAAGAGAAACCATTCCTCACTGTGTCCCCATACAAATGTCATGCCTGACTTTGAGCTGAACTAAAAGTCTACCATTTTCACTGATGTCAAATGTTATAATAATTACTATTATTATTTATTACACTTTCAATGTATTCATATAGAAGATGCTTTATGAAGCAATTTGCACTGTAAAAATGCAGTCACTAGAATTTATTCCTTGAAATATGTCCAAATCTAATGTAAATTCTTACCATTAGCAGAAGAAATATATAAAAGCAATGAGCAACAGGTCTTGTGGGGTCAAATTGTATACATCTCTTGGTTTTCACCAAGACTAAGTCATAGGCACAAGAGAAGTTAGCTTAAAGACAAGTAATCTCATTTTCTGGTGGCAATGAGCTAGGCAGTGTATTCTTGAAACCCCAGCACTTTGGGGGTAGGGTGCAGAGGCAGGTGGAACTCTGTGAGTTCCAGGGCTACCTAATAAGATCCTACCTCAGAAAGAAGGAAGGAAGAATGAAGGAAGGAAAGAAGGAAGGAAGGGAAGGGGAGAGAAGGGAAAAGAAGGAAGAGAGAGAGAGAGAGAGAGAGAGAGAGAGAGAGAGAGAGAGAGAGAGAGAGAGAAGAATATATATAAAGTGGTTACATGGTTTTTTAGTAGGACTTTTTCATTCTTGAGACCAGAATTTTAACTCTGGTTCTATTTACACAGTAGAAACGTGTCAAGATTCATTTTAATTTTTATTAAACCTAAATATATATAACTATATCTTTTCAGGAAACCTGGATCATGATGGGTAATTCTACTGGCCAGAGGCACAACTGACATGCTAGCACATTTATGGTCTATATAGCATAGAGTAAGAGTTAAAAAAAATAACAGCAGTTATTACTCATTTGTGTTTTATACTCACCCAAAGGTGTTAAGTAGTCAAACTGTCAACTTCACGGTAATTCTGAAATGCTAGTATGTATGTGGCATGTAATACAAGATTAGATGATAAAGAGAGATTGAATAATAAACATGAATAAAGGCTGGCTACGTCTTCTGCTGGCTGTGTGACCCTGAGCAAGTCCCTTTATCCTTTTGAGTTTTAGAGCTTTCCTGTCTGTAAAGAAAAATGATGGTCCTCTATTTTCAAGGTGAGAAGGGACATTACAACAAGATCTCTAAAAGCACACAGTGTTTGTTTTGTCTCTCTGCGTTACTGTTCTTTGTTTAGGAAGGGGTTTAAAACATTGATTTATGACGTTAATTACAGACTCACCGGAAGTCGGATCTAGTAAGTAAAGTCCTTAAGTGGACCCACTGGTTTCCCAAAGGACAGAGTTGTCTACATTTTATTTTCCTCGTGGAGACTCTGCCGTGGGCCTTTCTGGGTATGCTCCTGAGGGTGGTAATGGACTCAGTCAAGCTCCAGATCCTTCAGCAAAGCATCCTCCACATGGGGTTAGGTTGGGGTGGCACTCCAGAGGACACAGTAGTCCAATGCTCTGTCGGTCTGACCCCTATGTGGGTGACTTAGTTCTGAGATATATGTTGGGGGCTCCATTTGTTACTATTCCTACTGCCATAGAGGAAGAAGAAAGGGGAGGTGACTCTTGCTGGAAAGTGGGGAATCCCAGCAGAGGCTCACACTGGCATTCTAAGAGCAAAGTGAAGAACACAGAACGTACAATTAATGAGTACACGGAGGGGTAGTTGTGATGCTAAAGTTGTGTTCCCCAACTAGTTCTTGATCTATCAGTAAAGAAGCAATGGGCCAACTGCTGGGCAGAAGGAATAGGCAGGACTTCTGGGTCCCCGCAGGCAAGCTGGTAGATGCAAGAGAGAGAGAAAGAGAGAGTTCACCATGCTTCTGAAAGACTGAAGCCAAGCAGCCATGGGAGATTTCTGGTGGCAGGAGCAGCCAAAGGTCACTTTTATAGGTGGGAGGTTGTAGATGTTGAGCTGGGACTAAAGGTAATTTAGCAATTTGAGCAATTAAAGCTAAGGACAGATTTAGGGTGCTGAGCTAAGAGGATTGATAAGGGCACACCAACCATGGTGGTTTAATAATGCCCAGCAATTGAGCCAATAAGGCAAGTTGAAATTGGGCAAAGTGTGTGTCTGTGTTTTTTATCCACAGATCCAATATTCTCTGGGCGGGGTTTGGTAGGTCGGCCTGTTCCCAGAGTTAAGGCAGGATAGCAAAGACATAACAAGTACATCTTTGAGTATGTTATTCAACCATATTAAGCATTTAGACGCTAAATTCTAATGCAACACTATTATGATTTGTAACTTTTGGTGGAGGCCGGTGAGTTCCACCTAAGCATGAACTGTTTTCCCCTGAGTACAAAGTAGGATGCTCTAGAGAGACTATCTAGAACTCAGAATGACTTCAGATCAGGAGACAGAACGTGAATTGTTAGTCCTTGCAACCGGACGTGAGGTTAGCCAACTAAAGCAGAAAAGAGGAAGAACGTCGGGGGAGCTGTGGGCTGTGGACTCACTGACAGCAAAACGTGCATCTCAGCATTGCACCTTAGCAACTTACGTCCTGCAAATCACTTAACGTCTGAGAGCCTAAAATTATGCTCAAGAGCAGCTGATAACGGCACAATTGTTCTGTTAAAATGAGCTAGCTTCAGCAGCAGCGCACAACCTCCAGCAAAGAGGACCACGCTCTCTCCTATCCTCTCTTCCAGCTGCTAGCATCTCTAAGACTGATAACCCAGGGGGATATGGAGAAGCTTTTTAAGCCAAATGAGTCCTGGAAGGACTTACGGGTTAGCACTAAATAGTGGATACAAATGTGGACAGTCGAGATGCACACACAGCCAGGCCCCAATCTTGCCTCTCTGTATTCTGTGTGTTCTCTAAACTAAACTGCTCCGTACTCAGAACCTTCATCTACGAAACAGGAAGAATAATGTCTGTGTGCTGGAGAGACATCAGGTCCACATCTGTAAAGTGCTTAGAGCCTGGTACATAGAAAAAGCTGAATACACATCTGCGTGCTGGAGTCCTAGCTACGCCAGTCTTACAGAGATGACATTGAGCAGACCTCTCTCTTCCTGGAAGTACTTTAGCTGAGAGGTGCCAGCACTTCAAAGGCACCATTTGGCCTCATTTCTTGACTGACAGCTTCAAAACCGAACGTGCTGCACCTCCCACCATTCCCTGGTGCTACATAAATCTTTATAGAATTGGATTGTAAAGAGCCAAGTATTGGAAAACCGAAACCCTAATAACCCAATCGATCGTGTGAGAGTAGTCCGATGGTGTTTCTTTAAGCCAGCTAGCATCATCTAGGCTGCTGTAACAGCCCTTCACCTTGGACCCAGAAGACAGAGGGCAATGCCATCCTGCAGTTTGTCTCTGCACCTCTCTGGCTGCTCTCAAAGGAGCCCAAGATACAAAGTTATTCGTATTTAGCAACAATGTACAGATGCTGGCACTTAACGCCCTCTAAAATTGCTCTAACTGAGGGCCTCTTTCTCTGTTTTAGCAGGAAAGGAAGGAGGAGGCAAGAAACAAAGATGCGGAGCACAAGAAATGCCACCCTTGGTTTAGCCACACCTAAGTCTTGGTCTGGGTCAAAAATGAATAAAACAGGAAAAGAAAAACCTTTCAGAACACAAAAGTACCTAGGAAAGAGCCTCGTTCTTTTTCTTTCTTTGAGTCCTGTAAATAAAATCCAAGGCATCTTCTCTCCTTGATTGAACACAGATAAAAATTGATGGGTAAAATGTCTATGGATTGGAGCTTTGGAGTCACAATCCGTACTTTGTAGCTTAAGTTGGTACAAAGCAGGCTGAGTCACAAGGTCCTCACCCCTAAGGCAGCAGTGTCACAATGACTGAAGAAAGGAGTCTGAGCCATCTGTGCAGGGAGAAGAAAAGTCTCCTAAATGCTGCTTCAAGCAGGTCATTATACTTACCCTTATCTTTTGTTTCCTCTCTCCATGGTCTGGAGCCAGTTCTGAACAAGCCAGTCTTAAGGCTTGTTTGGATTCCTGTGCACTCAGCTCTCTTAGGCCCTTAAAAGCTTGAGAGGAAACATTTAAGAGGCATGATTGAGGCCAGCTGGGCTGCACCCCAGCCAAGCCATGCGAGCCACCCTTTCCCATGATCGATTCTGATTGCTGTGGCTGCAGGAATCCTATAACGGTCAGCAAAGACGACTAAGGTGGCTGGAAAGAATGAGGTGGTCTGGCCACTGTCCATGCAATCACGCCAGCCCTGGAAGTGTTCCTTCCTCAAAGCACCTCTCGTGCAGACATCTTTCCAATGTTTGCCAAAACGACAAAAATCACCTTAAAGCAAAGAGAGGAAGGAATGCTTTAAAAGGCCATCAAATGCTCTCAGTCTGTCAGCCTCGATTGCCTGATACATTTGCATCTGATGCTGAATCTCACCTCCCATTTCACTCACTCCATTGGCTCCCAACCAGCTTGCAATTTGGAACTCCCAGGGTGTGGTAGATTGCAAAAATAACTATAATCCTTCATCCATCTCTATGCTAAATCACTGTGTACTGTGGCTTTAGAGCTTGTCTTAGGAAGAGGCAATGTCTCTTTACCCTCACCTTGAATCTGAACTTGACTTATATTACCTACAAAGTATGCCATGTGAACACTCCTAGGAGAAGCACCCCAGAGATATCTCCCCCCCCTCTGTGTGTGTGTGTGTGTCTGTCTGTTTGTCTGTCTATCTGTCTATCTCTGTCTCTTGTGTATGTTTCTCTGTCTCTCTGTCTCTCTGTCTCTCTCTGTCTGTGTGTGTGTCTGTCTGTCTGTCTGTCTCTGTCTCTTGTGTATGTTTCTCTGTTTCTCTCTCTCTCTCTCTCTCTCTGTGTGTGTGTGTGTGTGTGTGTGTGTGTGTGTGTGTGTGTCTGTATCTGATTCTCATGTGATTATGGTCCTAGATATCTTGTTTAGGGATGGTTCGTGTGATGAAGGATATGTTGATTCATTTTTGTTGCTGTAACAAGCTATCAGATTATAATAAAATATCAGATTTATTTAGATTATACTTATGGAAACTGAACATCCAAGACCAGTACCCATCAGCCTTTGAGAAGCCTTTCTGGCTGCAGCACTAGATTTATAGAGAGCATTGGGAGGGGACTATGCTCAAGAGGAGAAGAGCATTCCCATGACAAACTGGGAAGCAAGAGAGATGAAGGAACCAGGCTCCCTGTTTGTATAATAATGTGTTTCCATGGTGACTAACCAGGTTCCTAGAAGATCATTAGCTAGTCCTATGTAAGTACAGCACTACAAGTTATCTATTTAACCATATAGCACTAGATCTGTCCTGGTGAAACTTGTACCACCTCTCAGTATCAGCATGTTGTGGATCAAGCACTTGATTCATGAGGACCCATTGAAATACTCTAGCAAAGATCATGAGCCTTCCCTCAGCCAGGCGCTTCCCTACTAACCCTACGCTAACAGAAGACAACTGAGATAAGAGGAAGGCTTGACCCAAACTGCTGATCCCCAGAATCGTAGACCACATACTTTTTAATCATCTTTAAATCTCTAGCTTTGAGAGTGGCTTGTTATGAATTGTGATAGCTCATGACAAAGATAATACTTCTCAATATGTCAGAAATATCTTTTAAAAAAGAGAAAAATTTCTGTTACAGGGTACTTAAGACTGTTTTGATTCTCACCTGCACCTCAGAAGTCACAATGGTCTCCAAGCACCCTGCAATGAGGAATCTCCAAGGTTTCCACAGTGCATAAACATTGTCTGCTGGGAACTCTGGCCTGCTATGAAGCGTCCACTGGGTGATGGGAGGATACCAGGTCCCTTTTATTCCACAGGTGATGGTCTCCTATAAAAGGAAGTAGCTTCAAATATAAAGTCATTTTATTAAGATAGAGAAAAGATTTTTATCTTTAGAGTTTATTTTAGAAATGAAAATATGAGAAGCTCTAAAGGCAGCAGACATCTTAAGAAGTGGTCAGCTCTCATGCTCTCATGTGTACTGCATGTGAAAGTTTCTGTGCCTAGGACACAAATGACGAGAGGTTCCTGGCATTTATCAAGTACCTACTATTCACCTGGCACTGTGCTGTGTCCTGTATTTTAGATGAAATCTCACAAAGGTCGCTATAAGGAGGCTCTGTTAGCAAGGATTCACAGACAAGAACACTCAAGTCTCAAAAGGTTAAGTTGCCCCAGGTCACGCAGCCAGCAAGTAGCAGAGATGCAGCTTGTCCTGGGCCATCACACCATGATTTTTCTAATGGAGTTGCCCAGAAATATGCTTCTGTAAAAGGTATTAAATGTTTTGCAAATATTTGACTGAACATTTTCTTCTACTCAGCTGTTTGAAAGATTAATAAAGATCTATACGCCCATAATATGTTATATTCTAACAACACAAGGGAAAGAAAGTTGTTATCTTTTGGGGAAGTTTATAGCTGATATACATATGCATTTTACTTACAGACAGAATGAGGCTTCCTTGGATGTCTCTAAGATATATTCAAATGTCTGTTATATTTACTGCTGATAGGGAAACAACATTTTTTTCTTTCCTTATTTTTGAATTTAGATGTCATAAACTAGTTTACACAAGTGAACATGCTACTGTTGATAAGGACAATTTTCTTTTAAAAATATTTACTTTTTAATTATGTATGTGTATGGATAGACCAGAAGTACAAGATTCCTTAGAGTTGTAAGAGATGGTGAGCTACCCAATGTGAGCACAAGGGAAGGAACTCAGATCTTTTGCAAGAGTAGATATGCCTTTGACCTCTGAAACATCTCTTCAGCCAGGCAATTTTCTTAAATAAATACTAGGCATGGCATAGATATACTTTGCCACTTGACCTGTGGCTGAATTGTATCATATTAAAAACCTATTCTGTAAAAGTAACTTTTACTCACTAGATGTTTTTGTCCTCTCAAGGGCTTACTGTTGATTAAGCTCATCCTTTCTAGTTCTTTCTAGACTCTGATGGGCAGGCTTAACTCAGCAGTTCTAGCTCAAACTCTCTTTAAGCTGACTGATTCCATTTGTCTTCTCTCTAACCTTCTCATTGAATTCTCTGCTTGGCCTCAAGCTGACTCTTGCAATTCGTTCTAATCTTCTGGCCCCTCCTTATTTTCTGGGTCATTTTGTCTAGTTTGTTCTCTCTGAACCTGCCTCTGTAAAACTGCCTCTGAACTAAACTCACCAAAGTCAACTGTACTGCATGAAATGCACTGACTGAATGGATTCAGCTCTCCATTCCTGATCCACTCTATCAAATCTTTCTCTGATTCAGCACTTTGTCTGCCCCTCAATTCTATCCCACTTTCAAACATGGCTGATTCCTTCTACAAACTAACTTTACCTATATTGGTTGTGATTAAAGGTGCGTACTAAGAGCGTGCCTGCAGCTAGAAGGTCTTTGAATGTGATCCTTTGCCACAGCAGCCATGTTTCCAGATTAAAATTCCTATATACTGTGCCACACATTGGACCTTTATGGTAGATTCCTATCATGAAAAGCTTCTATCTTATAGATAGTTTGGAAAATTTACATTTGATGTGTATAGTTAAATTGTGAAGGATTAGCATTTGTTAGGAAAAGAGAACCCAAGTGAGCATGCTGAAACAGCTTCAATATCTAAAGCAACTTAGAGTGGAAAACTGAATGAATAACAGCTAATATTTTGGCAAGAGTGACTGCTACCCTCAGGCTAATAGCTGTAACCAGGTTTTAGGAGAGTTAAATTGTGGGCTGTCAGAGGCAAGGCTCTCTGGCCAAAAAAACTGGCCCAAACAACCTCTCAAATAACCCACGTCACCATCCTCCTTCCAAGAACAAGAAAGGCTGAAGAAGGCCACGTCCCCTTTACATGTCAAAGCAGATGTCTACCATCCCCAAAGCAGAAAAACAAAATTATCAGTTCAGTTGAGAAGAATTCCAGGCTCATCCTTACCAAACTCTGATTTAGTGAGTGATTTATGTTATACTTAAGACAAAAACATCCCTCAATTGCTCTACTAATAACTAATTAAATTGAAAAGCAAGTTACTCACAATTTTTGAGGTAATAATTCATTCTCTACATTGAGATTTTCTATGAACATCTGGAAAGAGTGTCTTCTCTATAGTGGAACAGATTTGCCTCTGGAACTGCATGCCTATGTCAAGTTGTAGTGATCCAGGCAAGGAACTAAAGTGTTTGAAACTCCAATTTCTGACCTATAATATAGAGAATTGTAATCTACCATTTCTCAGAAGATTGAGGGAGAGAGATAAGTAAAATTTCCTAGTTCAGTGAAGATCTACATAGATCTGTTAATCCACTCCCCCCTTCCCCGGAGCCCAATTCATCCTGTCAATTGGATGTATGTTCTTACTTCTGTCTTACCCACAACAAAATCTATAAGAGGAAGAAGTCTAATGATTTAAATCCATCCCTGCTGCATTGCCAGTGAGTGAGGCAATGATTTTAATGTTCACAAAGGTCTGGGCCTATCTCAGTTTTGAGTCAGAAACACAGAGGATTCTCCATGATTAGGACAGAGTTCCTTCTGACATTCCTGAAATCACACATCTACTTAGATAATGTGTGACATCTCCACAATCCAGGTCAATGACCTTGTGTTCACCCCAACATTGTTTAAGAAATCCTTCAAAAAGCCAAAGAGGAAATATTGATCTCTCATATTGATTTTTAAACTTATGAGGGAAGTTAAACATTCCTCATACTTAACATGTAGACTGGCATTAACATAACTTATGGGCTTTAGTATCTAGATGTCATTTGTTTATTCTTTGCCTAAAGGATGACTCAAATCTTCATTCCAAAGGGGAAAACTAGTGATAGTCTTGCTGGCTCTGAATTCTGTTCTTTTCCATGTTTTTTGACGTTTTGCTGCATGTGGGATCAATTCTAGAGAACAGCCTGAAGTCAAGCATACTTGTCCTTTCATGGATACAAATAAATTTTTAGAGAAAAAATTTCCCCATCCACACCACTGACTCATCTCTTTTGATTTAACAACATGAGAAACACTGCATGGCCAGTTGCCATTTCTTGGTTTCAGGTCAGTGAGACCCTTGTATCATCTGGTAGAAGGATACATCTTTTGGAGAGGAAAATAAGACTTCTAAGCTAGAAACCCAAGATTGTCAGTAATGAGCAATCCAATTTCACTAATGAATTACAGGAAATAGCTCCACTCATCTCTATCCTTTGACTACTGTTGTATGTACTTTAGCTATGAGAGAAAACAATACAGGATACAGTGTACTCTGAAGACACTAGCCAGTAATGGTTTATCCGTAAAACACCCCACCATCTTCTCTCATGCTATTCCAGAGTCTTCAATATCCATTCCAATATTTCTTTGGCCCAAGTTTATGGAGGTCAGAATGTAGGGTAAAACCAGTGAATTCCACAAGCACAGGTGATTGCTTCAGTAGCTCACTGAAAATTATTCCCCAGTAACAAAGAGTACAATGTAGAATGTAGAATACTATGACAGTAAATAAAACCCATGCAAGTGGTGGCAACAGAATTTTGTGAGCAAGGAAAGCAACCCAAAGTATATTCTAGAAAAATCTAGAAACTGTTCACATTGTAAGAAATTATAGACCACTCTCATATTAGGTAGCAAAGATACCACTGGTCCCCTGGCTAAGTCGCTACCCATTTAGAGAATTCTGATCTGCTGAAAGAAAATATAATTTTGAGCTCATGACAAAACTCTATGATTTATTCATTCTTGAGCCCACTCAGCAAGAATGGGTGAAAGGTGGCAGGGCTAGGAGTCTGACTAATATCCATAGGGCAGGTCACCTTGACCAAGCTGGTTATTGAGAGTCTCCTCTGGAGTGGTTGTCCTTTGTGAGTCATAGGACACATAAATCCTCAAACATTGTGTTTTTTCTGACAAGTCCTTCCAAACTTCTTCCTCAGACTTCTCTGGTCCTTCTAAATCATTGACCACCTTGACAAACTATTAGTCAATATTTACAAATCACTAGAGATCTATGTTTTTGCCGTGTCTTCTTCAGAAAAAGTAAATGGCTATAAGATATACTGTTTCTTCTCGGAATTCCCATTCTTTGTGTGTTTTAGAAATACTTCTGAGGTAAGCAGAGTTCTGAGGATGAGCACTAATGATTTTCAGTCACTTTTAATACTGTCATTTTTAAGTAGAAGTCTGACTTATAACAATGAGGAGATATTGCCCTTATGATTGACCAGGTGGGTGTGACTGGATATGATGCTTTTCTAAAGCAGAGTCTTGCTCCTGTTGGTAGAGCAAAGAGTAATTCAGGGAGACTGAGAGGAAGTCTGTCCTGCCACTGCTAGGTTTGAGAATGCAGCATAGCAGGGGAAGGATGTAGGTCAGGGCCTATAGGGACAGAATGATGTTGCTTGGCTGATAGCAAAAAAATAAATACAATTTCTGACTGGTTGCAAGACATTGGATTCTGCTAACAAGCAGAATGAGTTTCTATGGGGGATTCTTCCCAAAGCTACCAGATAAGAGCCCAACCAGATACACACATGAAATAGATTTTTGCTGTGGGAGAGCCTAAGCAAGCTTGCTGTGCTTCTGATATAAAAAGCTGTGAGACAGCAAATCGGGACATTTTAAGTTGCAAAGTTCATGATAATTTGTTAGGTGACAAAAAGAAATGAATGTGGTACCTAAATGGGGATATAATTCTGCAGGCTTCATAATCCTGAAAGTACTGGAATTTGTGACATAGTTGTTTTGTTTCAGTCAATTGGTCAGGGAAAGCTCCCAGAATAGCTGAGGTAGTAGAGAAGGATGAAGTTTGTATGAGTTTGCCAGGACCGCCAAATAAAAGCCCTCGACTTAAGTAATAAGCATTACATTATTTAGTAGTTCAAGGGGGCTTGAAGTTCAAGGTCAAGGCATTGGCAGGATTGGTTTCCCTGGACCTTCTCCCCCTGACTTGTATACTTCCACCTCCCCTCGTGCCTTTTACATGGTCCTTCTGGTGTGTATCATATTCCTCATATTTTTTTATGGAGCTACACTCTAATATGTAGTTCTAATATTCTATTTTAACCAGCTCCTTAAAGTCCTTATGTCTCTGAAGAGTCCTATCTTAAAATACTAAGAATTAGGGTTCTTACATAGGGATCCGAGGAACACAAATTCACAACAATATATGATAAAGATTGGAGCCACCCGCTCTTAAAGTTCACCAGTGCTTCCTGGACTTGCCTGAAGCTGGTATACTATACACAAGGTGATGGCACACTTATAATATGATCGCTTTGTGGACAGGCTAACCCCAGCCAATGCCTGGAATCCTATTATCCAGAGAGATTTGGTGTCAAATGGGTGAGTATTCAGATTCTATACTCAAAATGAGTAAAGAGACAAGAACTACTTTTCACAAAGAAACCAGTTTTCTATAGAATAGTAAGCTTTGCTTTAGAATCCTTGGGGTCTGTGCTGTGATTTCCCTTCTAGGACTTCTTTGAGACTCTGTGTGTCATTCCTACTAGCTATAAAGACAGAGTTCATGATGGATCTATTTCATGACCAGGCACGAAGTTTACATGGAGGCTGCACCCTGCTGCAGGACTTTGTCTGATTCTGAACCCCTAGATAAAATTAAGGCCTCGTGTGAATGAGTCAGGCAAAATCACCAGACATTAAGTGGTTTCAAATTATAGAACTGCACAAAGTTCATTCAATATTGTATCTCTACTATAGAGATGATTTGTCCAAAATTAAGAGTTATTTCCAAAAGCCAATATAGAAGTATATTGAAGCTAGTAACTGGACAGTGCTGCAGCCTTCGAATTAATTAAAAATTGTGTTTTTAATGCTTAGGGAACACTATGAAAGAGGGGCAGAGATGTTATAGGACCCAGAAGATCAGGGAATCTTCCATGAGACTGTCTCCTAGTAATCTCAAAAGCTACACCCATAAAGGCTCACTAAAATGATTGCCTAAACATGAGGTGAGCAAGGACACCAAGAGTAGGCATGCCAAAGTGGATAGGGAAAAAACCATGAAGCTACAATCCTACACATACAGGAAAAAACACAGACAACTATGAAGCCAAGAGTGGGAGAGTCAGTATACTGCAGGGAAAAACATGCCAATTGGTAGTCCAATACCACCAGATGGTCAGCCCTAAATTCATGCATGCAGGCAACATTGTACAGATCAAGCAGGTAATATTTAGGGATACGTATTAGGCTATGCACATATGAATGTATGTAACTGCAAATGATGAGAAAGAGGTTATGGATTTGGAAGAGATCAGGGAGGGATAAAAGGGAAGGGGAGTATGGTATCATAAAAGAAGTAAAGCAAATAAAAAAGAGATGTATTATTTGATAGATGCAGGCCTGCAGTGAAAAGCAGAGCCTGGTTAGTAAGGACTTAGAAAACTGCGGTTCCCAGTTGCCACACCTTCAGGGACCAGATTTGCATAATCGCTTGTTCACCTGGTCCTGAGAAAAGTCATACAAGACCTACGAAGAGATGCGGGGATCTGTTTAGAAGTTCTAATAAACTATTGAAGCCCAGTGCTGAGCTTGATTGAGTTTCTCTTTGCCTGGGGCGGTGAAAACACATAGGCGGGAGAGAAACAGCCCCGGCACTCCTGACATCTAGAAACATTTAAGTGCATGGAGTTGTTTAGGACGGAATCTTGTCTAGAATTCTTACATTTTTAAAATATTGTGACCATACCACCAGAAGAATGAAAATAAAGCAATCACTTACACAATCAATTAGCCCTGCCAGCTAATCTTCAAGCACTTTCTATGATAGATGCAATTCCAAAGTAAGCTTGATGTGAGTAAGAAAGACTATGAAATAAAGCACTCAAGAGTCATCCAGCTCAGCCAATGCTATTGATGCACAGGAAATGATAGGATAAATTATCCTTAAATTTTATTTTCCCCGACTGAAGGAGGGGGATGGAGAGGGAAGGGAAGGGGGAGGAGGAGGGGGAGGGAGAGGGAGATGTGTGTGGGGGAGATTGGTCTAAACATTTTTCTGCTGGTTTGTAAATATTTTCCTCTTAAATTAATTATGAAAGATACAACTTTCTGAGATACAAAAGAATTTCATGGCCTTATATTTATTCCTACATCAAAGTTACTCGAGCTAAAACTGAGAGCCATTCATGTTGTGAGCCTAGAGATAGGAGAGTGTCCTCATTATTTATCAAGTTTGGCCAGAGAGAGACAGAGTCAGGAATAAAGGGGTCAGCCTTCCAGGAATGTGGCATCTAGACCAACTCTGTGACCCCGTCAAAGCTTCCAGAGAGCTCTGCGGTACAGCCCCAGGAATATTTTTAGACCAGATGTATGTGTGCATCCACACGTATAAATCACTTGCACAGATATGTTGCTGTTTGGCCTCTGCTCCATCCCATTCATCACAAAGCAAGCCTGCCAATTGCTCCCCAGATGTTCTCCCCCTGACCCAGAGGTGGCCCCTTTGCTGAGAGGCAGCAGCAAATGAACCTATTCCATCCCCAGCACTTCCAGGATATGAATCCAGAATGATTGACTGGGCTCCTGGCTCGTCAGCTAGTCCCACACCATACCTAACCCAGAGAAGAAAGATGTTCCACTGCGAGAGAAAACAAATGTGAATAGGGCTCTGAGAGTTTATCAGGGAGAGAAAGCTGGATTCTGCTTTTTTTCCCATTAATGAAAGTCAAAGTAGATAGTACCTTCCTTTTAAAGATGAAAATATGAATTACAGAGTGTCCTGGGTATGTTTGTCCACCCTTACACAATCAATAATTCTAAGTGTTAAGGTTAGAGAAGAATGACAGGGGATGAAGCTGTTTCAAATGTGAATCCTGAGCCTCGTTCCTAGGAACCAGCAGTGCAGCAATGTGGTAGGGTCCATGTATTAGCATTGACATTCAGCACTGCAGGTAATATTCTGATATATGTGCTTCTTGAACTCACTTCAGGATGATCTTTTAAATTTTAGCAAGGTCTGTGAGGCAGAATACCAATCAAAAGACAGTAAGCTAAAGCCCAAATCCCAGTGCTAGAAACTTCTGTGACTGTAAACCAGGAAGCTCGCCTCCCCACTGCCCAGTCACTCATTGAAACCATCACATTTCCAGGCTTTGTGCACCTGAAACATTTAGATTAATTATTCTTAATTATGATCTTCAGTCTCCATTTTCTTCGTACCTTTTTTCTAGTAACTGTTTTCTCTTGACGCAACCGTCACCAAAGTGAATTTGAGTACGTTACTTAATCTTCCCACGTCTCATTCTTCTCATTTGTGTGAAGGAAATGTGAATGCCTCTCTGTTTCCTTCACAGGGTTAAAGGCAAGCTAAATTGATAATTGGAACATAGGATCCATTAAATGCAATGCAGTTACAACACCTTATTTCTCCAAGCAATAAGATACAGCTCGGAACACAGAGGACCATTGGTCTCATAAACGTATCTTGAAGGAAATTCAATTCAGTTGGGTTCAAACTAGAGTGAGAACTGAGAAAATGGAAATAGGCAGTATAGAAAGGATTTTAATGAATTTTTCTTGTGTAAAAATGGAGAAACAGGCCAGTCACTGAAGGACTCCATTGGAACAAAGTCAGAGAGTAGACGCTTGTGTGAATTATTCATAGTGTATTTACGTGTTAGCAGGAGGGATCCAGTAGAAACAAGATTGCAGACTGGAAGTGTGAAATGAGAGGAAACTGTCCTCAAGCAGAGGAGAGGAGGTAGAAATCAGAGCTGTGGGCTGGGACAGTAGCAATCTATCTACAGGGAATATCGCAGAGGTACAGATGTATGGGACAGATAGTTGGTTAAGAGGGGCACACTTTTTCCTGTTGATTGTATTTGTCCAAGAAATCATGTAAGAATGATGAAGATGTGTGTTGGGGGTTGGAGGGGGAAAGGCTGAAATGGTGTATTTACAGAAATGTCAGCATTAAGAATGCACTAAAGGCGTGAAGTCATGGGTTTCAAGTGAGGCAAATGCAATCAATTGTGTGTTTTTCCTCAGTCAAACCAGATGTTGCCTTCATTTGTAGAGGGGTGTCTGAGGTATCTATTGCTGTAATAAAAACATCATAAGCAAAAGCAACTGGGGAGGAAAGGGTTTATTTCACTTAGACTTCTAACATCCAGTCCATCATCAGAGAATGTGAGGGCAGAAACCAGGAGGCAGGCACTGAAGCGAAGGCCCAGATGTTTACTGTATGAGGGGAATGTTGTTTATTGGCTTGCTCCTCCTGACTTTTTCAGTTTGTTTGCTTATATACCCCAGGACCACCTACTCAGGGATAGCATCATCCTCAGTGAGCTATGTCCTTCCATATCAACCTCGATCAAGAAAATGCCCCACAGGTTTGCCTATAGGCCATTCTCGTGGAAGCGTTTCCTCAGCTGAGGTCCTCTCCTCTCAGATGACTCCAGCTTGTGTCTAGTTGACAAATAACTAAGCAGAAAAAAAAAAAGATCCCTTGTCAACTTGAACACAAACATCACTATTCAACTACAACCTTTCCTTTCTCATTGGCACCCAAGATGGCATATTAATGTTAATATCATACTATAAAACATTTCAACTTTTAAAAGTCCCACAGTCTTTAAAAATTCTAACACTTGTAAAAGTTCAATCTCTTTAAAACATCCCTAAGTCTCTTTCAAAGTTCAAAGTTTTGCTTAAAATACCGCAAGTCTCTCCAAAATACTCAGTCTTTCTAAAATATTCGAAGTCTTTTAACTGTAGGCTCCCGTAAAATAAAAAATAAGTTATATAACTTCTTATTTCAAAAAGAAAGAGCCAGGACACAGCTGCAATTGAATCAAATCAAAACAAAGTCCAACAATGTTAAAAGCTCAGTCCTAGACACCTTGATCTCACTCATGATCTCTCTAGCCCTGCCATTGACAGCACATGCACCTTGTCTTGTGAACTCAGGCCAGTCCACCTGTAGTCTATAGCTCTTGCTGTCCTTCAGGGTTACTGAAATCTCCAACTTGTTTGAGCCTCCCCACTGGATCACAGCTCCTGTGTACTGACCCAACAGAAATACCTCCCAGAAGATTTTGTTTCAATGATGCTGGTATCTTCTTAATCACCACTAATTTCCAGCTAACCAGCATCAACTATTCCATAAGGCAAAGTTTCATTCCAATAATTCGGGTCTCTTCTTAATCACTGCTTGTTTTTTCAGCCCCAGCAAACCAGAGTCACATATTCTTAACACAAAATATCACTCGGATGGCCCTGGTTGACCCTTTACTTACTCTGAAGTTTCACAAGCCTGGCTGACACCACCTGCACTACTCTCAGTTTTGTCTTCTAAGTTCTCACAATGGCTCGCTAATTCTAAACACGCAATGACTTTTCTATGTTCCACAGTCCTATCAAAATCATGGTCAGATCTGTCATAGCAATGCCTCACGAATTTCTGTCTTAGTTAGGGCTTCTATTGCTATGATAAAACATCATGACCAGAAACAATTTGGGGAGGTAAGGGTTTACTTCATCTTATAGTTCCTATCATGAAAGGCATCAGGGCAGCAAATCAAGTCAAGGACTTAGAAGCAGAAATGGAAGCAGAAGACAGAGTAATGCTGCTCATTGGCTTATTCCACACTGCTTGCTCAATACTCTTTCTTACATATCTCAGACCTCCTACCCAGGTATGCTACTGCCTACACCGAGCTGGACCCTCCCCTATCAATCACCAATCAAGAAAGTACTCCACAAGCTTGCCCACAGGACAATCTGGTGAGAGGATATTCTCAGTTGAGGTCTCCTCTTCCCAAATGACTGTCTTGTATCAATTTGACACAAAAGAAGCCAGCATAAGGCTTTGCCAAATCCTGGATTTGCCAAGATTTCTTTTAAACCAGGGGAGAATGCTGGGTGGGCTGGGTCAAGGAGATGGCAGCATAATGGAATGAAGTAATTACAATCATATCCAAACATAATGTCTTAGAGTTTCTATTGCTATGATAAAACACAGTGACCAATTAGTAACTTGAAGGTGAAAGAGTTTGATTTGCCTGCATTTTCGTACCACAGTTCATCATCAAAGGTGGTCAGGGCAAGGAATCCAGAGGCAGGAGTCGATGCAAAGATTGTGGAAGACTGCTGCTTATAAGACTGCTATTCATTACCCTAGATGCCTAGAACAAATGAAACTCAAGACAGATGATCAAAATGTGAATGCTTCACTCCTTCTTTAAAAGGGGAACAAGAATACCCTTGGCAGGGAAGAGAGAGGCAAAGATTAAAACAGACACAGAAGGAACACCCATTCAGAGCCTGCCCCACATGTAGCCCATACATATACAGCCACCCAATTAGACAAGATGGATGAAGCAAAGAAGTGCAGGCAGACAGGAGCCGGATGTAGATCTCTCCTGAGAGACACAGCCAGAATACAGCAAATACAGAGACGAATGCCAGCAGCAAACCACTGAACTGAGAATAGGACCCCTGTTGAAGGAATCAGAGAAAGAACTGGAAGAGCTTGAAGGGGCTTGAGACCCCGCATGAACAACAATGCCAAGCAACCAGAGCTTCCAGGGACTAAGCCACTACCTAAAGACTATACATGGACTGACCCTGGACTCTGACCTCATAGGTAGCAATGAATATCCTAGTAAGAGCACCAGTGGAAGGGGAAGCCCTGGGTCCTGCTAAGACTGAACCCACAGTGAACTAGACTGTTGGGGGGAGGGCGGCAATGGGGGGAGGATGGGGAGGGGAACACCCATAAAGAAGAGAAGGGGGAGGGATTAGGGGGATGTTTGCCCAGAAACCGGGAAAGGGAATAACACTCGAAATGTAAATAAGAAATACTCAAGTTAATAATTTAAAAAAAAAAAAAAAAAGACTGCTATTCAGAGCTTACTCAGCCTGCTTTCTTATGGAACCCAGGACGATGTGTCCAGAGGTAGCACTACACACCATGGGCACGGCCCTGTCCCATCAATTGCTAATTAAGAAAATGCCCTGCAGGCCTACAGCCCATCTTATGAGGGGCATTTTCTTAATTGAGGTGCCCTCATTTCAGATGACCTTAGCTTGTGTCAAATTATCACAACTCGCCAGATCACTGAGTAAAGACAACCAGTGGATTAATTATCCTGATAAATTTGAAACCGTTTCTGATTATTAAGGGAAAATATTAGAAATTTGGAGTATAGCCAGAGAGTAGAAAGTTGTGGCATCAGCATGGTGTAAGGAACAACCATGTAAGTAAAATAAACATAAAATTTGAGTAAGTCAGGAAAATGAGGGCTTAGAATGGCTATAGAACTATCTGCATATTGTTCTCTTTTGTTTTGTTTTGTTTTGAGACAGGGTCTCTCTATGTAGCCCTGGCTATTCTGAAATTCACTATATATACCAGGTTGACCTCTAATTCATAGAGATCTGCCTGCCTTTACCTCCCAGGTTTTCGTATTAAAAGTGTGTGCCACCATGCCTGGCATATATCTTTCTTTTTCTTTTCTTTTTTTAATGTTCTAGGACAGTTATTCTCAATGTTCCTAATGCTGTGACCTTTCAATGCAGTTCTTAATGTTGTGGCCACCCCCAATACAAAATTATTTCCTTGCTACTTCATAACTATGCATTTCCTACTATTATGAACCATAATGCAAAGATGTGATGTTCAGGATATCTGATATTTGGCTACCAAAGGGGTCACATCCCACAGGCTGAGAACTGCTGTTCTAGAATGTTACACAGTAAGAATAGAGAAAGAGATGAGTTCATGGGTTAATTTTATTTTATTTTATTATTTTTTTTGTGTGTGTGATTGAAGACAATGAAGGGGGTGACAGAGAAATGAACAAGAGGTTTGCTGGCTCATGCTTCAAGGGCATACTCATCGGAGTGTTGACAGGCAGAGATGGTGGATACATGGATGTCATAATAAGACCCTGATAAGTCCCAAAGACAACTCCAGTTGCAGTCACATATAGGTGATTTCATATGGAAATATGAATTTTTATTTCTTGATAAAGTGCCAGATGCTGCATCACAAGTGAGCCTATTTTCCCAAGTTAATCGATACTTATAGCTGAAGCTGACTGCCCCCTTTGATGGGCCATGAGGTCTTCATTACCCACAATTCCTGCTGCATCTTATCTTCTCCTTAGAGTAGCTGTTCCCTTTACTTCAGTAGTTATGATTTCTAAAAATAAATCTAATAAATAAGTAAATGTTTTTATTATATTCTTCTTTCTATCTGACCCTGTTAGGCATTTGATTACAGACCCCTGTCCTAAATTTGATTGATAAATTTATCTCAATTAAAATCTGAATTTTTTCCCCATAGACCAAAAATTAAACTCTCTTTTATGGGGTAATCCTCTGACCTTGAAATCTCAATTAGACTTTATGGCACAATAAGAAATGAGACTCAAAATGATCAGGCAATCTAACGTTAGCTCCAGAAGAAAGGCTTTGCCTGCAACGTAGGTGCTATGAACAGACTACCTAAAGGCAAGCAAGGGTCTTAAGCAACTCCAGAGTTCAGGCCCTCTTGCTGTGGTTTCACAGCCAAGATCAACACTCTTTGAGAACTTCCATTGCTCAAAAGTCAAAATGGTAGTAAAACAAAAAGAACGCATCCAAGACCAAGGTCTTTTTGCCTCTCTATGCTATGTGGACCAGTCTTCCAGTTCTGGTCTGGTTACTCTGAAATACAGAAGGTTCCTTATCTCTTTGAAATTTGTGTTGTTAGGAACTTTTCTCCATAAATCAGTTCTTGAGAGCCAGATAAACTTGAGCAATTTATGTTAAACACTCAGTAATCATTACAAAGGAGAGCTGGGTATTTCTAAGAGACTTAAGTAGGAAGTCCCAGGAGGTTGACTTCTGGGTTATAGCTAGAGTAATAGAATTACCCATACCAGAAAATCTTAGAAACTTAAAGTGATGACACTCCTAATAATTCCTTAGCACAAAGGTGTGAACAGGCTGTCCAGGCCTCCTTCATTATGTGTAGTTCACTCCACCGGACTCTAAAATGTCACCCTGGAACCAGAAGGGAGAGGCATGGAAAAGATTTATCAGGATTACCCGCGTACAGCAGTATTTTTAAAGTGCTTTCTCCTTAACTCAATTCAGAGATAGGTTTTGAAAAATACATTCTAACAAAGTAGCTTTTGTTTTTGGTTGTTTTCTTTTTTTTCAGGTAAAAATCTTGTGGGGATGGACAAGTGAATTTTTCAGTGACATTTACCCCAAAACCATCAATGCCTTGTCCTCTCCGCACTCCATCTTTTCCTTGCCCACATCTCCCCGAATATAACACTTTCACACGCTGGCATGGTTAGAAGTGCACTTGGTTGCTGCTTGCCTGGCTACCTCATTTGTGCAGAGATTCTAATGTTAGCTCACCGGCTACAGGCACCAGTGTCTGGTCAGGGATGGACAATCCTGCTTCGTATTCCTGGAGCATACAAACAATCTCTGAAGAGAAACTCAGCAAATCTTTGAACCAAAATATCTCAAAGGAAATGGCTGATTCAAAAAAGAGGAGGTTCTCTCTCTCTCTCTCTCTCTCTCTCTCTCTCTCTCTCTCTCTCTCTCTCTCTCTCTCTCTCTCTCTCTTTCCTGGAGGCATAGGGAATGACAGAGAGCTTCTTTCCCTCCTAGATTTTCTACATTTCTCTGCTTAACTATGCTTTAATCTGATACTGTTCTCATCTTACTCAGGAAGCAACACTCCTAACTAAGTGCTGGTGTATTGGCTCAATTATTTTAAAAGAACAATAAATATTAACTTTTATTCTCTCTCCGCAGTATCCACAGCTTTGCCCAGCTTTCTTGAGAGCACATGTTACACACTTCTCTTTGCTTCTGAAGATGTTCTTCTCCCAGCAATGCAGCAGAGCTGTGGTGTGAAGGAAAGATGTGGAGAGTTGACTTCCTACCATTTTTTACAAATTTCCTCCTCAGACGGCCTCTCCAGAGACTGACAGACCCTGTGACTGACAGACACTGTGTTCCTTCAGGTTAGAATTTTTTTTCTTTTTCTTCTCTCTCTCTCTCTCTCTCTCTCTCTCTCTCTCTCGCTCTCTCTCTCTTTGTGGTGGTGGTTGTGCTGGAGGAGGAGGATCACTGACAGATTTATTTCTTTTTTATTGCATTTTTTATTTACGTTTTAAATGCTATCCTGTTTTCTGGTTTCCTCTCCAGAAACCCACTATCTAACCCCCTCTGCTTCCATGAGGGTGCTCCCTCACCCACCCACCCAGTCCCTCCCATTTCCTGCCCTGACATTCCCCTATACTGAGGCATCAAGCCTTGACAGAACCAAGTGCCTTTGCTCCCAGTGATGCCTGTCAAGGTTGTCCTCTGCTACATATGGAGATGGAGCCATAGAGACATCCCTGTGTTCACTTGGGATGGTAGTTTAATCCCTGGAAGCTCTGGGAGTCGGGTTGGTGGATATTGTTGTTCTTCTTATGGGGTTGCAAAACCCTTCAGGTACTTCAGTCCTTTCTCTAACTACCCCATTGGGGACCCTGTTCTCAGTTCAATGGTTGGCTGCCAGCATCTGCCTCTGTATTTGTCAAGATCTGGAAGAGCCTCTCAGGAGACAGCTATATCAGGCTCCTGTCAGCATGCACTTCTTGGCATCAGCAATATTGTCTGGGTTTGGTGGTTATGTATGGGATGGATCTCCCAGGTGGGGCCGTCTCAGGATGTCCTTTCCTTCAGTTTCTGCTTCAAACATTGTCTCCATATTTACTCCTGTGGTATTTTTGTTCTCCCTTGATCTAAAGCATCCACACTTTGTTCTTCCTTCTTCTCGAGCTTCACTTGCTTTGTGAATTGTTATCTTGGGTATTCTGAACTTTTCGGCTAATATCCACTTATCAGTGAATGCATACCATGTGTGCTCTTTTGTGATTGGGTTATCTCACTCAGGGTGATATTCTCTAGTTCCATCCATTTGCCTAAGAATTTCATGAACTCACTGTTTTTAATAGCTGAGTAGTATTCCATTGAGTAAATGTACCACATTTTCTGTATCCATTCTTGTCATACAGATCTTTTACTTCCTTGGTTAGAGTCACACCAAGAGTTTTATATTATTTGGGACTATTGTGAAGGGTGTCATTTCCCTAATTTCTTTCTCAGCCTCTTTATCCTTTGAGTAGAGGAAGGCTACTGATTTGTTTGAGTTAATTTTATATTCTGCCCCTTTGCTGAAGTTGTTTATCAGCTGTAGTAGTTTTCTGGTGGAACTTTTGGGGTCACTTAAGTATACTAACATATCATCTGCCAAAAGTGATATTTTTTACTTCTTTTCCAATTTAAATCCATTTTAACTCTTTTTGTTGTCTAATTACTCTGGTTGGGACTTCGAGTACTATACTGAATAGGTAAGGAGAGAGTGAGCAGCCTCATCTAGTCCCTGATTTTAGTGGGATTGCTTCAAGTTTCTCTCCATTTAGTTTGATGTTCGATACTGGTTTGTTGTGTATTCCTTTTACTATGTTTAGGTATGGGACATGAATTCCTTATCTTTCTAAGACTTTTATCATGAAGGGGTGTTGAATTTTGTCAAGTGCTTTTTCATCATCCAATGAGATGATCATGTGGTTTTTTTCGAGTTTGTTTATGTATTAGATTGTGTTGATGGAATTCCATATATTAAACCATCCCTGCATCCCTGGGATGAAGCCTACTTAATAGTGATGGATGATCATTTTGATGTGTTCTTGGGTTAGGTTTGCAAGAATCTTGAGTATTTTGGAATCAATACTCATAAGGGAAACTGTTCTGAAGTTCTCTTTAATGTTGGGTCTTTGTGTGGCTTAGGCATAAGTGTAATGGTGGCATTATAGAATGAATTGGGTAGTGTTCCTTCTGTTTCTATTTGGTAGAAGAGTTTGGAGAGTATTGGTATTAGATCTTCCATGAATGTCTGATGGAATTTAGCAGTAAACTCATCTGGTCCTGGGTTTCACTGGTTGGGAGACTTTTAATGACTGCTTTTATTTCTAAAGGAGTTATTGGAGTGTTCGGATGGTTTATCTGATCCTGAGTGTTCGGATGGTTTATCTGATCCTGATTTTACTTTTGTACCTCATATCTCTCTAAAAATTTGTCCATTTCTTTCCCGATTTTCCAGTTTTCGTGAATGCAGGCTTTTGTTGTAGTATCTGATGATTTTTGAATTTCCTCAGTCTCTGCTGTTATGTCTCCCTTTTCATTTCTGATTTTGTTAATTTGGATACTCTTTCCGTGCCCTCTGATGAGTCTGGCTAAGGATTTATATATCTTGTTGATTTTCTCAAGGAACCACCTCCTGGTTTTTGTTGGTTCTTTGTATAGTTCTTTTTGTTTCTACTTTGTTGATTTTGGCACTGAGTTTGATTATTTCCTGCCTCTTGGGTGTATTTGGTTCTTTTTGTTCTAGAGCTTTCAGGTGTGCTGTCAAGTTGCTAATGTGTGCTCTCTCCAGTTTCTTTTTAGAGGCACTCAGAGCTATGAGTTTTCCTCTTGGCACTGCTTTCATTGTGTCCCATAACTTTGGGTATGTTGTGCCTTCATTTTCATTAAATTCTAAAAAGTCTTTTATTTCTTACTTTATTTCTTCCTTGACCAAGTTATCATTGACTAGTGTCTTGTTCAGCTTCAGTGTTTATGTGGGCACTCTGTTCTTTTAGTTGTTACTGAAGAACAGCCTTAGTCTGTGGTGATCTGATAGGATACATGGGATTATTTCTGCCATCTTGTATCTGTTGAGGCCTGTTTTGTGATGGATTATATGGTCAGTTTTAGAGAAAGTACCATGAGGTGCTTAGAGGTGGAAATATGATTGTGTGGCTTTCTTCTTTTGAATTAGTTGAAAGAAGATTACTTTCTTGCTTTTTCTAGGGTATAGTTTCCCTCCTTGTGTTGTAGTTTTCCATCTATTATTTTTTATAGGCCTGGATTTGTAGAAATATGTTGTGTAAATTTGGTTTTTGTCACAGAATATCTTGGTTTCTCCATCTATAATAATGGAGAGTTTTGCTGAATATAGTAGCCTGGGCTGGCATTTGTGTTCTCTTAGGGTCTTAGGGTCTGTATTACATCTGCCCTGGATCTTCTAGCTTTCATAGTCTCTGTTGAGAAATCTGGTATAATTTTGAAAGGTCTGACCTTATATGTTACTTGACCTTTTTCCCTTACTGCCTTTAATATTCTCTGTTTATTTAGTAATTTGGTATTTTGACTATTGTGTGACAGGAGGAGTTTCTTTTCTGGTCTATTATATTTGGAGTTCTGTAGGCTTCTTGTATGCTTATGGGCATCTCTTTCTTTAGGTTAGGGAAGTTTTCTTCTATAATTTCGTTGAAGGTATTTGCTGACCCTTTAAGTTAGGAATCTTTGCTCTCTTCTATACCTATTATCCTTAGTGTTGATCTTCTCATTGTGTTCTGGATTTCCTGGATGTTTTGAATTAGGAGCTTTTTGTGTTTGGCATTTTTTTACTGTTGTGTCAATGTTTTCTATCTAAGACCTCGTGGTATCTTATGCCCCTGAGATTCTCTCTTTATCTCTAGTATTGTGTTGGCAATGCTTTCGTCTGTGACTCCTGGTTGCTTTCCTAGGTTTTGTATCTCGAGGGTTGTCTCCCTTTCTGATTTCTTTATTGTTTTTATTTCCATTTTTAGATCTTGGGTGGTTTTGTTCAATTCCTTCACCTGTTTGGTTGGTTGGGTTTTCCTATAATTCTTTAAGGGATTTTTGTGTTTCCTCTTTAAGGGCTTCTACTTGTTTACCTGTGTTGTCCTGTATTTCTTTAAGGGAGTTATTTATGTCCCTCTGAAAATTATCTAACATCATTATGAAAAGTGATTTTTATATAAGAGTTTTGTTTTTCCACTATGTTGGTGTATCCTGGACATGCTGTGGTGGGAGAACTGGGTTCTGAAGATGCCAAGTGGCCTTGCTTTCTGTTGCTTAGTTTCTTGTATTTCCTCTCGCCATCTGGTTATCTCTGGTGTTAGCTGTTCTTGCTGTCTCTGACAGTGGCTTAAACCCCCTCTAAGCCTGTGTGTCAGTGCTCCTAGGAGACCAGCCCTCTCCTGGAGGGATCAAGGCACAGAGATCTGTGGCACAGTGTCAGCTCTGGGTGCAGAAGGAAACTGGAAAGGTCCCATCCCAGACTGCTCCTTGCTTCCTGTGTCCTGAGGGCTCCAGGCGGGTGCCTAGGAGCAGACATAGTAGTCCTACCTGTGCTCTCAGTTGTGTCAGCACTCCTGGGAGACCAGTTTTTTCCCAGTGTGATCCAGGCACAGAGAGCTATGACACAGGGTTAGGCTAGGATTTTAAAAATCGGGTTTTGTTTTTCACCACACAGCAAAACCTGTCTTAGTTTTCTGCTCCAATTTGTGCTGTGAATAACACATAATATTAAAGAGCTTAGAAACTTTTTATGGCTTGTATCCAGTTTTGGTATGTGTATTTGTGGACATGTATCAGCAATAAGAAAAGGAATGGAGATTCATCAGAGGACTCCTAGGAAAATAGGTGTTCATTTCCTTTCCTGAGTGAATTGCTGCTGAGGGCTGCAGGATGACTCTTTGAAAAATGCTAACTCTCCCCCACTGTGCTTATTAGAACCACCCAGCTACTCTTGTATGTCTCTCCCTTCTTCCTTCAACGGAAAGCAAAGACACAAAGAACAAGCAAAGCCCTGACTTGCCCTTCATAAATATGGCCTATATAGCTTCGCCTACAACTTAAAGGTAGACCATTATTTTGGGGAGGCCTGTTATTGTTCATTAGCACAAAGAGTGTGTAATAAATATAATGAAAGACTGCTGGCTTTACTCTATCTTTGTCATCAAAAGCAGCTCCATGAATAACTATGGGGATTTGTCTCCAAATGACTTATTTGCTTCCTTTCTAATAAATAATATGTAATTAGGGTAATATATTGTTTCCTAGCTATGTTGCCCATGTAGAGAAGAAGAAACATGCACAATTTTAGAAATGAAGGAATAGTAGATAATTTTTATATTATCCCTTAACGTATTTAGACTCATTATGCATAAGTTAAACTGCTGGGAGGTCTAAGTACAAAGCTCGAGCCGAGGTTCTACATTTAATGAGTTTTTTTATTGCGCAGGGCATGAATTACTACTCTGATACTATAAAACTGCAGCCAGTGCTGTGCATCTCAGATGAGATTCTCTTTGAGGAATGCACTCGTCAGTGAGCTGTCAGCAAAGGGAAGGACTAATCTGATTTAGAAAGGATTAGGTTGGGAACTGTGCCTCTGAATGTCAAGGTAGCTACATCTTTACAGAGGAGTGGAATGTTTAACTCTTTGCATGCAGGGCCACAAGTGTTAAGAGAACCTGGTGAGACACAAGGGCACATCAATTACTGAGCATCAAGACAGAAACAAATTTCACCGATGGCCTCAAGTCCCCAGAGAGAAATCCATCTTCAGACCAGGTTACGAGCAAACTGATGCCAACTTTGCCCTAGAATTCAGAGCATTTTTCTGAGAGGGAAAGGTAAGGGGATACAGGAAATCCTCTAAGAATTGTCTGAAGAGGTAAGGACAAGCAGCCTCTCTGATTTTTGACACTCCCCATACCACGAAGAAATGTAAGAACAGTTAGCAGATCTGAGTGTGCAGATCCTGGACAGGAAAGAGAAGAACTAGGAGCCATGTTAGGGTATCATGTATAGAGCACAGGGACCTTACACTCTAAGTGCTCCATAGTTTGGTTACTATTTTATCTCTGAACCCTCTTAAGACAGAAAGTCATGACTTTTCCTCTTTCATAGTTCTTCCTGGACTCTCCCTAGAAACCTGGGAACTGTTTTGCTGGGCTCTTCATGCATGTATTTGGTGTGTAATAAATATGATATATTCAGTGGAAAAAAACTACTATGCATCTGTACAGCTTTGTTGTAGACCTCGTGGTCTTCTGAGTTGGGGTGGTAGAAGGACCAGTGACAGTGATAAGGTCTTGGAGTACTTTGTTCCTGACTTTGACCCAAATTCTTCACATGTCTTGACTTTAAAGCCTCCCTGCAGTCCATGGATGGCCTATCCATGACATTCACAGCTCAGAAACTAAAGGACAAGAAACACGGAGTTCTCTGCCTTCGTCCCACTCCTAGGAAGTACGAGGAAAGAACTTGAACTTGGTGATCTAGCCAGAAAGCCCTTGATTTTACGTCACTCTGATGTCTACCTGCAGGTAATTGTCACCTACTTTCTCAGATCAAAATTAGGTGCCTGAGGAGTGCTGAACTCTATTGCTTTGCACAGGGGAAAACAAAAGGCAGAAGGCATTGTACCAATCTTTTAAAACTCAAAATTGAAACAAAGAGTTCCAGTTTCTTTTCTCTTATTCAGAAATGTAGAATTATTGTCTAAAGATGTAAGAAACGGGCATTCAAAAGGCAAAATTTTGGCTTTGGATATTTCATGTTGGTCATATATATGGAAAACATTAACTTATAAAGGAGACTATTTCACTGGGAGGAGATGAGGAATCAAGAGTAGCTTTCCCTCAAATTCCAAGTGTTCCTCACATAACTCCCAAATGAAGAGTGGGTAGAATTGATGAGGGCGGTCTGAGGTAAGATGCTAAAACCCCAGCCAGCTTGCTAAGCAAGTAAATTGGAAAACATAACAAGTCGTGTTGGAACACCTCCTTTAATAATACATGCAGGGAAAGTAATTTCTATTAATTAGAGTGTACATTATTAATAAAGTATTTAGAACTCTTACCTTAATTTAGGTGTTATGAGGAAATTAAAGTGCTTCTAATTTCACCCTAAAGGTTGACAGCTGAATATTTAGAATAGCAAGCAAGAAACGGCAAGCTGCAAATACACAACCTGAGATGCTGCGAGAGGCACCGGGGCTTGAAAGGTGATATGAGATGCCAAGTAGTGGAGGTGATCAAATGCGTGTGCTGGCTCCAGATACTCTGCCACTAAGTCAGTATACCCACAACATCCCATGCTGTCACCTTCACAATCTACACCTAAGGCCCCATACCGTGAACTCCCTAATCAGGGATGTAGTTAGCATTTCCTTGTCTGATCAGCTCTTTCACTGGTCAGATCTCCTACTGAAAGGGCTCACTTACTGCACACACAGATATAAGGGACCAGTGGTACCCACAATTCTTATTGTTGCCTTGAGAGGCTCTACATTTTCTTTGCTGCTGTGTCATCCTCATTCAAGACTTTCTACATGTTCTTCAGAGCCAGCTTCCAAAAGCAGTAAAATCTGCCACCGAAAACTCAAATTTCTTTAGTCTGGTGTCTGTGGGTGATGTTTTGCACACACATTCAAGCTTATCCATGCTATTCCCCTGGGCTCCATCAAATGCACTTGGCTTTTCTAAAGGTCATCCATGGGTCACATCCAACTTAGACATCCCTGCTTTTCAGTGAAATGAAACTGACTTCATTTTCTGACCTGCCTTGTGCATATTGTCTCAATGGCAGGTTTTTCAATTAATAATGCATCATCATTTATTGAAATCTTACTTACTGTAGTTACCCCTGTCTGTGCACCAGAGATAATATATTTTAGTACTTGGCTTATACTGATTTTTTTAATCCTCACAGAGCCTCATGATAGGGATCATTGTCCACTCTATTTTACAGACAAGGAGACTCTAACACACAGAAGTTTGGTAACTCGGATGAAGTCACAATGCTTCTCTGAGCCCAACCGTAAAGAACGCACAACGTCTAAGCTCCCTTCTCTTCTGATTTGAATTTGGTGTTCTTTGGTGTATTCCCACTTCAGTGTCATGACTTAGGGGTTTTGTCCAGCAGAGGAAAATGCAAACTTCTGAAGTCTTCACAATACTTGTCATACCTAGTACTGGGGGAGTGGGAACTGCTGTCATATTACTACCATTTCACCCACTGCCGTCATGAAGGGCTGCTTGGTTTCATTATTTTAACCATATCCCTCTTCTTACAATCCTCTCTTAAAAACACAATTCCTCACACGTACCCTGGAAATACTGATGTTTCCTCAATGCCTTTATTCAGATTCAGTGATTAGAGTTGATGACAGAGAAAGAAGTAGGAAGATATGATCAACTTTGCACAAACAAGCAGAAATGATGTCATGGGCACTGAAGACAAGCCACCACATCCCATTATCCACCTGTCACTGTCTCTGCCTGGTGGCATAATATTTTTGGTTAGCTATACAACTGCTAATAGAAAACATTAATGAATGGTTATAAATATTAATGGGTGATGAATAGTTGCTAGCAAAGTCTTGCAAGGCTTCCCTTCTGACTATATTTATGCCTACCGAGAGCCTTTTGAAGATGATGGGGACCAAGAGTGAGGAGTGCATATGGAAAGAATAATGTTCATTATCTTATTAAACCCTGGTTCTTCACAGGGGAGGTTAGAAGACAGCTGGCAAATTTGAGCCCCCATTTGCAGATGGAGGCTTGTTGTCCCACAGTAATTTCATAATACACTAAAGTCCAACAGGGAGCAAGTAGAGAGCTAAGAATGAGCCACAGCTTCTCCACAATACTTCTGGCTTTCTTGTAGTTATCTCATCTTGAAGCACATGTGTGTATCAAGGCAGGGACCGATGCAGGATGAAACACAAACACCTCATGCCCCCTGCAGCATTTATACCATGTTTATACCATGAGTAATCAGTCTCATGTTATTACTTTATATGGAATGAGAACACAGATGAGGGCTGTGTTCTGAGATGTTGAAAGCATGTTACTGAATATCATCTAAATTTATAAGGTCTTTATCATCTCATGGGAAGGTGGAGAAAATAATCAATTCAAACTAGACTTCTACTGGGGTCATTCTGCCATTTAAGCATCCCCAGAATCTCGTCTCTTGTATTTTGAAACTTGCATACCCTTCCAGAGAGGGTAAGAATTGTCCAGGCAACTTGTTCTTTTATTCTGTGCTTACCCCTAAGCACTTTCCTCTGATGAATTATTTGGTCAGGGCCCTTTTCAGTATAATTTCAGACTGTGTAGTTTCTATTATTCACCACATTTTCACTGGATATGTAACTTAACATGGTTTTCAAACATCATTTCCTCACTGACCTTAACTCTAGTGTTCTTTCCCTGTCTGCCATCCTCTAAACCAGTCATTCTCAACCTGTGAGTCTCAACATCTTTGACAAACCTTTGTTCCTCCAAAAAATTACATTGCAATTCATAACAGTAACAAAAATTACAGTTATGAAGTAGCATCAAAAATAATTTTATGGTTGGGGGTCACCACAACATGAGGAACTGTATTAGAGGGCCACAGTATTAGGAAAGTTAAGAACCTCTGATCTAGGCACAGTTTTCAAGAGTTCTTGGAATCACCAAGCATGTTTCTTCCACAGGCCTTTGATCTGCTGCCCTGTCCAGGGTGCTTTCTCCAGATGTCTGTTGCCATATTTCTTTACTGTCCCCCTAGTTATGACATGAACACAGTACCCTAACTCTACCTTCTAACAATGACTCTAGAGCCGGGGTTAATATTATAAATGAACTCGAGACTGGAAATTAGAAATTCTTTTCAAGTAGCCACTGGTATTCTCATACCTCCATCTTGCCACCTTCATGTTGTACAACTTGCAAAAAAAGGGCTGCCCTCTTTGCCCATTTCCTTTGATGTTTCTGTTGGTGTCTTAAGAATGTGTCCCAACTCTAATTATTTATAAAACATTATGGAAAATATATCTTCATTTTTACAAAATGGAGATAAATGATACCATTCAGAGAGTGTTACTGTTAAAGCCAAGTCAACACACCAAGGTACTTTCACCAAGCCTGTGAAGTGATTACTCAGCAAAAACAGAAAAACACAGCAGGATCTTATGATTCTTTCAAACCCCCAAAGTCAGCTTAGTTTCAACCACCATTGAGGATCCAAATCCTGAAGACAAAGTTTAGCAGGAAATAGACCTCTCTGCTTGTTTAAGTCAAGACCAGCCTCTTGGAAGAAAGTGCAGAAACAGTGCTCAGTCTCGACTTTTCTTGACAATATACTGCTATGAGATACAAAGAATAGCAAAGTGACCATGAAGACAACTCGCAGATGAGGTCAGTGGAATCTTCTCTGAAAAACTGAAAGTTAACTGAAAATAACTAGTAGCAATTGATGAAGACAAAAGACATTTCCAGGCCACAGAACCAGAGGGTGATGGCTGAGAGTGAGATCAGGGTATGCTCCAAACTCGGAAAGGAAAGTGAGGCTCAGTTGGTAAGACTAAGTCAAAGCCACAGATGCTTTGATGCATCCATGTACAAGGTGATTCCAGAAAGGTGATATGGGACCAAAGCTGGGAGTTTTGTAATAAAATGTATGTATGTGGGGACAAGGATAAGAAGCCATTGAATGTACTAGGTTTAGTATCAAACATTTAACTTGCTTTCCTGAAAAATCATTCTGAGTGCAGAAGAGAAAAAGATGAGTGTATTAATAAACTGTCAAGGTTTCTAGACAAGAGAGGATGAAGGAGGAAGCGTCCATGTAGAATTAAAGCCATGGGACCCATAGCCCACCAGGGAACTTTTCTGTGACATTTGAGGAAAGGTCTGCTTCCTGTGTCATTCACAGCCCTAAGAAATTTTTCTGCCTCAATATCCTCTACTCTCTTCCTTCTTATTTCCTCTCTCTTTAAACATGATACTCAGGCTGTCCTCGAGCTTATAGTATTTCTGCCTTTCCTCCAAGTGCTAAGGTTAGAGGCCTGTGCTATGGTATCTCTCAACATGTATGTTAATCCAAGGCCCTAAAACAAGAATCAGGAACTAATGGGAATGAATCAAACACATATACAATATTCAATTAGTTTGGACTAATTTGATTTATCTTGGTTATGGCTGGCAGCATCTAGAATTTTGTCTCCTGGAAGATCCTTGTGTGTATAAAACTGACAAACACCTGTTTGGACTACATGTTCTATGCCAGCCAGCCCTCTCAGCTGCTGCTGCTTGTAATTCTTCTGTATCTTTACCCTGCTATAAAAGATGGTCTTATATCGTGCTTTTACCCAGGCTGCACAAAGAACAGCCTGGGTTCCAGTCTTTCTGTCCAAAGGCTGGGTAGCAGCCAAGAGCCTGAGCCTTTGGAAAAGAGTGAAGAGCAGTTACTAGGCTGAAGACGTGCCTGTGCATTTTGTCTCTCTCTTGATTTAGTTCACAGCCTTAGACAATGTCCAGTGCTATCTGATTTAGAAAACAGAGTAATGTAAGGAGCAGGGCTAGGCATTATTAGTTACCTTTCAGATTAACCTAATTCACATTTCTATTAAAACAGAGGCTCCCAGGGCTTTTGCCCAATTATTATTAGGAATGCTAGTTGTTCTGGTAGGAGAGACAATGTCTGAATCCTGTGCTCTTGGCTTTGTTCTTCCAGTGTTGAGACTTCAGTTCAAAGCTTGAACAAATTTTCTGTCTCCTCAGAACAGTTTTGGTAAAATTTGGTGAGATTTATATCCTAAAACATTAAGGACAGATGAACTTCTTCAGATTTAACATCTCTCACTGGGCCTACAAATCTGGTGGTATAGCACATCTGTCCCTGTGTGCTCGTCCATTGATCTCTGTCCAATAAGCTTTAAGAAATACAAGAATAACAGCGTGCTATCTTTAAATGGAATTTTTAATTCTTTACCTCACCCTTAACTCTAATAACTTCTGAATTCCCAGTATGATTGTTGCTTATTTTTGAGACCCAAGGAAAGTACAGACTAAGAAAACGCAGGTGATGTATGTAGAAATAAAAAAGGTAGAACTTTGTGTTGGTTGTACGTACGTACAACCTGCTCCATCTTGCAAAAGATTAGCAATGAGTTGCAGAAAATCTGATATTGGACAATACTGTTAAATATCCCTCCATTATAATATTATATCAAAAGAAATACAGATGTGAACAGATAGCAGAACTATTTAAAACTGCCATCAAGGTGCAAGAGCAAATGAAAAACGACAGAACAACACCGCTAAATTGCCCAAGCAAGATGTGAGACTCTTATCAAATTCTCCATTTGTAGAGCTTCCTGGTCCACAGTACCCATAGTTCATACTGCATCCTGCTCCAGCACAGTGGGGATCAGGGAGGTGAGCATATCTCTGCTCTATCCTTCTAGAAAGGGTGCATATAACTGGACTTTCCAGGCCTTCCGGTCCTGGGGGTACAGAGATAGTCTTACTTTATCCAGTAATTAGAATCCAATTTTGTTTCTTCAACCCCCATTCCTGATGGGGTTATCAGTTCTATTAATGAAATCTCTGTTCCATCCCAAAGCCTTTTATCTCTTTTTGGTATTAGGATAGTCTTATTCTGTTTCTTTAGGATTCAGTCTTCTTCTTAAAAGCTAAATCTCACGTTTAATTAATGCCAAATTCTTCTCATGCAGCCCCCTGAGTAAGCTGCAAGGAAGTCTTCTAGGACCAGACAAGTCAGAGGTGCTCTCTCAGACCTCCTCTCCTTCTCACTGAGCCTATAAGGCTACCCAAACCCTTCTTGGATTGTTCTCAGCAAGCTGCTCCTTGCCCTTGCTTACCTATACTTTTCCAACTCTGGCCCGTCGGTTTTCTCTGTTCGAAAGGTGTATTTCTATGTTAACCCTCAGCTTTGCTTGCTTGTTCTCTGAAGGGCCCTTGCTGACCTTGCACGCACAATCCCAATGTGGTCTGTAATGTCACAGTGACCTAGTTCTCATGTCTTTTGCCAGCTGCACAGAGAGGCCCATCCCATACAGTCCATTCAATAATGAATCTATCAGTGAATTTAAGCCATTGATTGGGTCAGCACCCTCATGATCCCATCTCTTCCCTACAGCCCTATCTCTGAGCACTGTATTGGAATACAAACCTCTTTGGGAGCACATTTCATATCTAAACGATAGCCAAAGTAAAAGAGAAGACTCAGAAAATGGATATCTAAAGAAGTTAAGACATTTGATGTGTGGGGTTTGGACCACCTTGGATGGTATGAATACTGAGGATTTTCTATTTAACTATAATGTCTTTAGTATCTCCACCTCCTTCATTCTGGACTTCCCTGACAAATCAATTGTCTCTCATCTTATAATCATGGAATTTCTGAATTACCTCTATCAGAATAATTCTACATACAAAGTAAGCCTTCAATTATCACATGCTTTCCTTAAAAATAAGAACAAACAATTGGATTATCAGAAAATGAGAACTTGAGAAAAGTCCCCCGATATGGCTGGCACAGTTTAGGCCTGTTCAAGTGTGCTGGGCTGTGAGGATGCTGGAAGTGAACCTTCCTACCCTGTCTTCCTGGATTGAGGATGGCAGAAGCCACGAATGGGAAAGAAGTCACTTCCCTTGTTTCCCTCTCCCCTTTTTCCTTCTAGTATCTTCCATTGGATGACCCTAAATGAAAGCCAGAAAGCAAACCTAGGAAAGCTTGTCTGCTGTGACCAACCGTGGCATTATTGTACACAGCACAGAGCAGCACACTGGCAGCCGAGATACCATAGGTACAAAATGATTAGGTCAACTGAGTGCACTCCCATGTGTGGATAAAGCACAGAGTTCCTGAAGAAAAGGCGATCATGGAATGGACTTGCAAGATGGGCAATGGAGGCTGGGCTCACACTGTGGTCTTCAGCGCTGTATGAAAAAGTATTCATTTTTTGCTTATTAAAGAAAAGGTTTTAGCCAAAAAGCAAGATGCTAAATGTTTGAAAGTGATAAGCGGGTGGATGTACCATCTGAGCAAGGTCTGTCCTGTCCTGAAGCCTCACCGTCTTTCATTCCTTTGGTCAGATGAAAATTCTAGAAAATTCTAGGGTGATGGTGAGCAGTCGTAGAATATGAGTCGTTATACATAGAACATGAGAGCGGATGATGACGGAGGAATGGTCAGAGCATCGCAGAGAGGCCGACACTTAGTTTTTGGGCTAAGAGATGTGGAAGTCCAGAGAACAAGCAGCTTATTCCTCAGGGAAGGTTCTGTAGAGGCTTAAGGTACATAGTACAAGGGAGAATTATAGCATTAATCTTTTTTATAAATGTTGCTACCTTAATAATAGATGTCACCCAAAAACAACAGTCACATATCTACATATCTCTAGAACCATGGCTTTTATTGAAAATAACAATAAATGACTCAAAAATATTAAATCATTTATTTCTTGTACCTAATATCAAACATCTAAACTATTTTCTTTATAATGAAGCACATGTGAGTTGATGGAACAACTTTTTGCTTAAGTGGAGTAGTTCTGTCATTTTTCTCCTCTCTTGCTCTTCTTGGATATGTACAAATCTGTCTGTTCAATTTTTGCCATGTATGCACCTACACACACAAAAATATAGAGGCTGTGAATCCCTCAGCTGAAGTCATTAGACTTACTAGGACCTTTGTGGCTGCTGTCAGTGGAGTGGCTTCTGCCTTTAAACATAACAATTTTCACTAGAGGAAGAGATGTAAAATGAGAAAATATAGAAATAAAAATGTACAAGTCTAGAGTGCATTTTTCTGCATGGGGACGTCCTTTATGCCGATTTACTATTTACCCTCACCATGTTTGTCTCTCGGAGTAACCTAGTTAATCAAGGAAACTGCATCCTCAAATCAAACTTGACCCACATGGCAGCCACTGATGTGGCAGAATGCTTAGTGAGACATTGGCTCTTTATAAGCTGCAGTGGGGAACCTTGGAGCCCAGTGAGGAAGGTATAAAGCACTTATCATGTGATCTGGCTGTCCTATCAGAGTCAGGAAACCATCGCTGATGACAACATTAGCAGGTTCTGAATGCATGACAAGAAAAGCATTAAAATAGCCCAATAGTTTTATTACATATGTGTGTTAACCTTGCCCTTTGAATGAGAAATAAAAGTAGGAAACACTGCTTTGTGGTTATTCCTATTCCTCAGTGAGGACGGACGTACCACACAAATTCCATTTGCCTGTCAGGGGTTTCTGTGCAGGCTACCACAGTAGAAACAGAGAATGAGAAATGTAAGATAAATTGGCCTGGAAGATGCCCTGCCAGGCACATTAACTGCTGGCGTGTCTTAATGCTTTAGAGCAACTCCATTAGTCTCCTGTCTTCAGGATTGTTTTTTAGGAGAACAACTTTAAAAAATTAAACTTAATCTTTGATTATGTCGGATGAAATGGTCTCTTTGATTAAGGGTAGGTTAGCTTGTACAGAAGGAAAGCACCTGACTCATTCCTAAAATTGTGTGTGTGTGTGTGTGTGTGTGTGTGTGTGTGTGTGTGTGTGTGTGTAGCCACAGAGATCTTTATTAGACAAACCACATGCCCCTATTGAATTTACCAAATTGTCAATTTGCTGCTGAGTGTCCACTAAACTCCAGAAACCAGACACAAGGTACAAGAAAGATGAGGTTCAATGTGTTTTTATTCTTGTCCTGAAGGAAAATGTATTTGAAAACAGCCAATGAAGAGATTCACCCCTAGGATCCAAAGCATCTGCCTTTCGTCCTCTGTATACATTTGTGTGCAGTGAATCTGGGAGTGCCACTGGGCTTAGTCAATATATTCTTCTAAGCAACTGCCATGGATCCTATTTTCTGCTTCTTGGAGTGAATTTAGAACTAAGGGAGAGCACAGGGACCCCAACATGAGAGCAGTGTGTGGACAGCACCTCATACAGCTCAGTCTTGTTGGCTGTTAACACAGTGGCTGACGTGTCCTAGGAGCACAAGTGTGGAGGTCTTTAGTCCATGGGAAAAGGAAAGCTGAAGTAAGAGGGTGTATGGGCTGACCTTTAAAATCTAAGGCTTGCCTGCCAGATGTTATGATCTTAAGGGCCTGGACATGTCACTCAAGTAGTTCTGACCCTTGCCTAGGGCAAAAAGAGCAGCAGAAGAAATCAAAGCAAAAATGGACTTTCCACATCTAATGCAGAAATATCATTTTACAACAGGGGACATTACTACCCAAAGACCTAGGCTGTATCCCAAAGCTCCACTTAATACACATTGATAATGATGACCTGGGCTGCTCGAGGGCTAATAAGCATAGGCTAAGTCTGTGGAAAGTTTAGAGTCTTCTAAAAGCAGCTCGTGGTCAGAAGTATTGTTTTTCTGTAATAACTGAGAGGTATCAAATTATCAAGTTGGGGTAAATTTTTATTCTATACTTATTGAAAGTTATGATGGCAGGAAAATATCAAATCAAAACACAGCATTCAATTTATTCAAGAACTATTTCCTGAATAGCTATTATGTGCCACAAACTAGGCCAAGCCTGGTGACTGTAAGGTAAAAAGGACATTAATCCACAATCTGGAAGTTTCATTTTTAGAAGAAAAAGCTTTAATGGTGACTGCTTAGTGCAGCCAAGTTCCACTATACTTTATAAAGGTCCAAGAGGGAAGACAGGAACCTTTCTACCCACACATAAGAGCAAAGAAAGAAATTGATCAAAGAGATAACTGACATATTTAATAATATAAGAATAAAAACTCTGTATGGGGCTATGAAAAACAGATCCTAAAATGCCTCATAGTACAGAGAGTTTTAACTTTTCAGATGAGATACACTTTCATCTAGAGTCAAAGGCAGAAAACACCAAACGCTTCGCAAAAATTACATGAAAAAGATCCACCTCACTGGCAATCAAATCAATGCAAATTAAAATGAAATACTATTTTTGTCTACCAAATTGGTGAAAGAACATAAAGGATAGCCCCCTGTCCAGAGAAGGATGTGGTCACGGGGATGTTTTCATACAGTGCCGGCTGTCAGCAGAGTGTCCTGACCTTCCTGGAAAGGATGTGGCCGAGAGCTGAGAGCCTTCAACAGGGCCTTTGCTGCTAGGAATTTTACTGTTAAAACTGATCCCCAAGAACTTGTGGAGAAATTTGGGTAATGATTAATACACTGACAGCCCCCCAAATTCTTAACAGTAAAGCTTTGAAACCAATAGCATTAACATCCCAAATGAGAAGATAATCAAATAAATTCTGATATACTTTAATTCTATAATGTAATAACACCCGGAAAATGTTCAACATTTTAAAACGATTCAACTCTTACACCCCCTTGAAAACATGATGATGACAGTGATTTTAGAGGTGATCGTGACACAATATTTCAGGGGAAAATTATTCACAACGTAAATCAAAGAAAATGTTTTTATTACATAGGCAAAACTGGATCTTCTATGTGGGAAACATCAAATAATTTAAGACACATTTTTATTAATTAGTAAGAAACAGTATGGTTATGGTTTATGAATCAAATCCAAACATTTTCAAGCAATATAAAAGGAAAAATTTTAAATAATGTTTTTAAGCCCTGTTAGGTTTATATAACATACATGTGTTATTATTATTATTATTATTATCATCATTATTTGGGATGTGTGTGTGTTCCAATATTTAAAAAACTCCAACAAGTGTGTGTGCCCGTGTGTGTGTGTGTGTGTGTGTGTGTGTGCACTGAAGGAAATCCTCACTAGAGAAAAATGCAGGAGAATTTTTTTTTCACTACAACATATTTTAGGGAGTCATAACAGATCCCCTAAAAAAATTTTAAAGGAATATTTTCCTTTTCATACTTTATCTACTGTGGGTTCAAAGAATTAAGCTCCTGTCATCAGGCTTATATAACAAGTGTCTTTACCCCTGAATCATCCTAACATTCTTGTATTTTTTTTAAATGAAGGTAACATTTGGAATATCAGATATCAAATACAGAGGGGTTTATCCCATAACATATATGTACAACTTTAAAAAAGTATAAAACACACGATTTATGCATTGAGCAGGACCTAAACGAAATGGCAATATTGATTGACTTCACATAATAAGATTCCCTATTGCAGAGCTATAAGCAATTCCATAATTAATTCACAACTTCAGTCAAGTCTGCACTAAAACTCCAACAAGAGTTGAATTGACTATGTATGTAAAAACAAATGCAGAAGAAAAACAGGATATTCTTGAAGTAGAAAAACAGCTGGTGTAGACGGAAACTTCGTGGTTTGGGGTGGGTGGTGTTTAATAATACACTATGGAAATTATTCCATATTTCAACACATCTGTATCTCATTCCTTTAAAGAGTTAGAGAGCAAAATATGATTGGAGAAATGTTCAAAATGTTAGAAAAGTTAAAACAAAGAATATTTTTATAATAATAATATACCTTCGATTTATTATTGGATTATCAAACGTTTTTACATTTATACACTGAATGTCACTTGGCAGTTAGAAGGACTGAATCTCTGATATGCACAACAGCACAGGCAGTTATTAAAACTGCATGCCAAGTGGAAGAAGCCTGACTTTAAAGACCGTGATACTGTGTGATTCCATCCACGTGGCTTTGGAAATGTAAAGCTATAGAACAGAAACATCAGGGGAATTAGAAGCTGGATCTAGTAAGAAGGTCTGACCACAAAATGGTACCAGGGACACTTTGTGGTATGGGATTGTTCTATGTCTTGATTAGGATGGTGTTTATCAAAATGTAGTAATTTGCCAAAACTCACAGGCAGGCCTATATAACAAGAAGACTAAATCATGTTTCATACATATCATACCCCCATCAGCTTGGCATTTTAAAAAGGGGGTACAAGAAACTCCCTGGAAGGCATTCTACTCTTTCACTATCCAGAATAATGTTTGAGAAAAAACAAGTTCTGTTCCATTCTCTTCATGAAGTAACTTTAATATTCTTTATTAATTCTTTGAAAATTTCATACAATGTATTTTGATCATATTTTTTCAACCTCCTCCAAATCCTCCAAGATCTACCTCCTTCCCTCTCAAACCAACTTTGTGTCCTCATTATTTCAAAACTTACTGAGTTAATGTGTGCTGCCTATATGCTTTGGGGTTTGTGAAAATCCACTAAAGCATGTTCCACAGACCAAGACCACACACTTAAATAAAACTGGCTTTCCCTCTATGGTAGCTATTAGTTGGCAATATCTCTAAGATAGGACTGGAATTGTCTACCCACCTTCTTTCCTCATGCTGGGATTTTGACTGGCTTAAGCTAGGACAGATCTTGTGCACTCTGTCACAACTGCTATAAATTCGTATGTACAACTGCACTCGTGTATTCTTACCCACTCTTTCCTTGTAGTTATCCACTGCCTCTAGTGCTATTTTCCTGCTCCCTTTTCAAACAGATCCCTGAGCCTTAGGATAAGGGGGTATTACAGAAATCTCCTATTTGTGTCTGAGCATAGTCTATTAATCCATGCACTGTTCTCTTTGACCAGTTGTAGGTCCATGTTTAAACACCATCTCCTAAAAAAAAGAATCTTCTTGATGAAGATTGAGAGAATTTATAGATATAACAGTAAGTTATTAGGAGTTAGTTTAATACTATGTTCATTTAGCAGAATAATAGTAGTAGTTTCTCCCCTAGGGCCTACGATATTTTTAGTTCTATTTTAGGTTCTTGGCTCTGATGATGGTGCCAAGGTATGAGTTTACCTTGTAGATGAGGCCCTAAAGCCAATCAGAAAATAATTACTTCCATGACACTTTTACCACAGTTGCACTAGTGATCACGCCTTGCCAGGCCAAGACTGTAGCTCTTACTCTTCGCAGCTTGGTAAGATTGATGGATATGTATTCTCTCATTTAAGGATATTAGCTTTGAATTTTATACGTATGTTTTTCACTTTAGATATTGATAGGTGTCAGGAACTTAGCAAGGGACCACAGGGTTGGTTTTTAGTGATGGAAAGATAAAACACAATGGTTTGAAAAGGTAAAGAGTAAGGATAGAAGAAAAGCAGAGTAGAGGAGGTTCATTAACATATAATGACCTTTTTATAAAGTCAGGGAGACCTATTACTGTAGAAGGTTCCTCAAAGATATACATACACATATATGAAAGACTTAAGATAGAGTTACCCTATAATACGTGACAGTGTTCCTACTAGGTACCATGAGCAAACAAGAAGCTTCGTGTCATGGATAGATCACTTCTTTTGGAGTTGTTGGCCAGTAATGTTCCATAGAACTTCAAACATTACAAACTATTGTCATTGCTCTTAGTGACTCTCCAGAACTTGACAGTAAGACCCCATTACTGAAAGATGTCACACACTTGAGTCACAGAACATGTAGAAATCAAGCTGGTAGTGCAGGAAGTACGTATTTTAAAAGAACTTGTATTACATTTGTGCATGTGCATTATGTGTACACATGTATGCATAGACAATATACAGGTACATAGGAATATGTGTGTGCATGTGCATGACTGCATTTTTGGCAAATCTTCACATACCACAGATCACTGAGGGAGATCAGAGGATATTTGAGGACAATTCTCTTTTCTAATAATTGGATTCCAAGAATTGAACTCAGGTAATTAGACTTGGTGACAAGTGCCTTTACCCTCTAGGCTGTCTTGCTGACTTGGGAAGAACTTCACACTATCCAGTAGAAAAAGAATTCATGATCAAGATATCAAAATACAAGCCATAGGAGTGAAGAAATAATATTTTTATTTATGCTAAATTTTATTACTGACTCTACTTTTGACTAAAAATACATGAACAAACAATGTAAAACAAAACAAAAATGTTTTTAAGGATAAAACCTGTGGGGAAATGCTTTACAAACATATCATAAAATTAATTTCTAGAATTTATTATACAAGTTCTAAATTATGTCAGAAAAAAAGAAAAGAAAACCCCTAGTTTAAAAAAGAGCAAAATTATTAAGAAAGTAACAGTAGATAATTCGAAGACTAGGCTGTCATGGGAATTAGTAAAATATCATTTTTTAGTTATCTCACCTTAGCCCAAATTTTGAACACTAATAGTATCAGGTTTTGGCAACTGAACCCAATGTTGCCAATGACAGTGTAAGCTTAAGTCCTTTAAGAATCAAGATCTTAAAGGACTAGAATTGCTAGAAAGTAAAATGTGTGGTCAGGGGTTCAGAACATTCTGGAACAGGGAGAAAAGGGAATCAGAACCTACAGAATCCATAGAACTTTTACTCTTCAATCACTCCTTTCTGTTGCTTTACCTGACACCATCAATCTGTGTAACTGCAAATTACAGGACTTCCTTATTGTCCAAGATTGAATGGTATTATTTTCTAGTGTATATATTGCACATTTTACCTGTTTATCTACCTGAAAATGGACACACAGGTTGACCCAATATCTTGGCTAATTTGAAGGATGATACAACTAAGATGGGGGCATGATATCTAATCAAAAAACTCATTTCTACTCCTTTGGTTAAACAACCAGAAGTACAATTGCTTGTAAGTCACTTAGACAAATATTTGCTATAAAATGAAATACATTACAGTGTACACCTCTGGGAGACGTTAAACATTTTTATATAAACCAATATTTTATAAACTTATTTGTATTTTAATATATCTACATTCTCCTGCACTGATGATTCAAATGAGCTGTTTTCTTTTTGAAATGTTCATTCATATTATATTGCCACATACTCAGATTTGAGGCACTGAAACTTTTGGAGCAATCAAACTCAAAAAATGTAATTAAAATTATAATTAAAATTTGCAATGCAAAACATTTCAACAAGGAATAAAACTTTAGAAGTATACTTTAAAATCACCGAAATTAATAATCAACTGGTAGAAAGTGAGAATATCAACAAGAATAGGAAAATATTCATTTCAATTTCATTAAAAAATATTCAAGTGCTAATAAAATACAAAAATACAGTTAAACTCATCAAGACCCAGTGAATTGTGAATTAAAATTACTGTTCATTATTTTTCAATAATGATATCAATTTTAATAGCTATAAACATATAGTAATTTCATGATGGTTTTGTTGATAAAAACGAAATAGTTAACATCAGCTCTTGATTAGAATGTGATGATAGAAATACACCATGGGCCACTGATGGAGGAACATGATGTCTCAGTTCCTTGAAAACAAAGTTCACAAATCTGTATTTAAGTGATGTATACTCCACGCATTGTAATATCTTAACATATCTTAAGAAATATTCTTATAAATGAGAAAATGAAATATATAAAGCTAATCCTTACATCAGCAGTAGTAGTGACAAAATGAATGAATAAATAATATAATCTAAACATCTAGTCTACAATGTTATATATTCTAATCAAGCTGAATTATCCTACATGTATTCTGTATACTACTACTGTACTGAAAATAAATTATTTGATTCTTTGTGCTGAAATATAATGTTCTCAATATTGTATAAACAGTGAAAAATTTTTAACAAAATGGCTATTACAAAATGCTTTAGATATAATTTTAATGATAATTTATCTGGGTATAGAATTCTAATGGAATTTTCTTTATATACAACGTATTTAAATCTAGTTTTAATTCCTGTTAATGTGAAATCTATCAAACTATTGTTCACAGATTTTTATCAATACTGTTAATTATAGGTGTCTATGCTTTTATAATATTATATCTAGATATAGACACATTATTTAGTTACTGCTCAGTACAAATTTTGAGACTTATTTTTCATCAGATCTTGGAAATTCATCCACCTCTTCATAATACATCACTCTATTCTATATTACTAGGAATGTGTTGGAGATGCTGCAGAGATTTCTCAGCAGGTAAGGTGTTTACCAAGCAAACACGATGACCTGGACTTGGATTCCTGACATTCATGTAAGGAACTACTTATGGTACTAGTGCCTGTGACCTCAGAGCTAAGGAAACAGATCTCTGCAGGTCATTAGTTAGCCAGTGTGGTCAGCTGCTGAGTTTTGTACTCAGGGAGAGGCCCAGTCTCAAAAACCAAAAGTACAAAACAACAATAAAACCCAAAGTATAGAAAGATAGAAGACACACAATATATATATATATATATATATATATATATATATATATATATATATATATATATACACACACACACACACACACACACACACACACACACATATACCCTTCCTCTTAGATTCCTTTTGGTCTTTATTCATTTCCTTCTCTCAAGTTTGTTCTGATAGCTTCTTCATGATTCTATAGCAAGCTGCTAGTTTTGTCTTTTACTTTAGCTCTGTTGCTAATTCTAATGCACTCTTTTTCTCGTGGAAATGATTGTTGAAGAAACTGCCCTTTCTCCATTGTTCAAGGTTCCTACCTTATCCTAACATAAGATGTCTGTACTTAGTCCCTAGAGCCCTCTGTATGAAGCATGCCTTAGGCTGGTGTTGTAGAATTCCACTCTGAACTGGGATATGCAGCTTTGAATCACCGAGCTAGTGCATAGCTGGTATAGGTTCTTGCTATGTGATTACTCCCAATGACCACATCAGGTTCACAACAGAGTAGAAAATGCATCCCTGGGCAGGAGCTGCTGCATTGTTCTTCACTGTGACTTCTGGCAGAAGAAGCGATTCTTTTACTCCAGTGTAATACACAGGACACTGTTCATCTGGAATCCACTGTGACGTCCTCACTGCTGGACAAGCCGATGGTTTGAAGTCTGGGCTTCTGTGAGCTTTCACTACATTTTCTCTCACAAAATTCTTACATGAATTTTAAGTGCAGTTTCTTGAGTTTTTTTTTAATTTAATAATTCTTTTAAAAATTCGTAAACTATATTTTGCTGATATTTGCTCCTCACTTTTCCTGATAACTGCTATGAGATGCACCCCCTCTCAACTTTATTCTTAATGACTCACCAAATCTAATTTATGCTCCCCATTGGAGCTATTTACTTAAATCAGTGTACCTACCAGGACCAGGGCACGCACTTTAAACCTCAAAAACCATTTCTGTCCCTAACTCTTCAGTTAGGCTGTGAGACTTGTGAGCCCCTCCTCATCCATACTAGAATGCTAACTGGCTTGCTCTAATGCAGATTTTGTTCCAAGAGTCAAGGCTGCTGTGAGCTCATGACTGCAGTGGTCCAGCCATATCCAGAAGACAGCTTTGCCCCAGTGCTTCCAGACCTCCAGATCATATAATCTTTCTGTCTCTTCTTCAGTGGTCCCTGAACCTTTGACTTGATGTAGATGTAGCATTTGTGGCTGAGCACTCCATGACCTAGTAAGACTTTTAAAGATTTTCCTACCTACCCTGCCATGACCAGGGTGTGTGGTGTCTCCAGCAGTAGGGTCTTACCGTTGTGCTCTGGTGGTCAAGCAAGGATACTGGCAGTATCGGGTATTGTTTTAGGGATGATACAGAATACCTCTGACAAACAACATAGGGGTGTGGTCCTACATCTGGCTCTGGGCCTTTTATTTGGCAATTTTTGTTTTCTGGGGGAAGCATTATCCCAAAGTGGAGCAACTTACACTAAACTTTTATGAAATAGTAAATTTCCTTGTGACCTTCCTAAACAACTTAAGTGATAGTTACTGCTCCTTCCGACCCCTTTGTCCTACCTTCTATCCTTCTCCCCAGTATTTCCTCTTTCTCCTTTATATTCATGGCTTATTTTTAATGTGGCATGGGTAGCATTTAACTAATATGGGAGTCACGATGTCTTTTCATAAGAAATGTAAAATAGTTTTCCAGTTGAGGATAAAAAATTGCATCACACTGTACCCTGAGAGGGTAGATAGACAGAATACCCTAGAGCACCTATGCCAGTTTAGCTTGTGGGAATGACTAGACAGTGTGACGTGTGAGAGAGGAAGAACGATGCAGCTACCTGCTACACAAGCTGAAATGGTGAGTAGTATTCCTGAGCACAACAGCAAACCAATAGCAAACTTTTCAGAATTAACTGCCAGGCCCAATGAACAACCAACCAGCTGATGCATTTGTCATGAGCTCCTGAAGTAGTAACCAAATTAAAGAACTGGGTGCCTTTTTCTGAACAATGGTTTTCTAAATAGCAAGTAAATTTGAGAATTATATTTGTGCACTATGCTTAAAAGGCAATAGTTTGTTACACATGATGGTTGTATAAACTCTGGATGCATCTCTTTATAGTCATTTCACACATTGCCGATTATGTTCAGTCACCAATGGCTAATAATGGTATAAAATACTTCATTGGGTTTGTAAATCTTGTCTAAAATCTTGAAAACATAAGAATTATTTTGGGAGATAGAGAGAGATGCTCATCAATTATGCATGTTGCTACTATTTCAAAGGACTCGAGTTTGGTCTCCAACACTCATGTTTAAAGACTTACAGCCACCTGTAATTCCAGCTCCAGGGAATCTGATGAATTCTTCTGGCCTCTGTAGGCACTTGCATACATGTACACAAACACACACACACACACACACACACACACACACACACACGGGGCTGGGAAGAAAAAGAGAAATAGAAGAGAAATTTTTTAAAACCTTTTATTCTTGAATTATAAAAAATAGTCAATTAGTATTAATTTTAATGTCATTTATAAATAATACCTATAGCAGATGCTACTTAACATCAAAAATTGTATTATACTGAATTCTCATCGAAGATGTTTTACCAATTTTATCCAGATTCAATATCCTTCCTAATTTTCTGATCTTGAGCATGAAGGATACACACTATATTACCTTTTAAGGTTGTTCATCTATTAGGCATACAGCCTATATTAGACATCCATAAAAATTCATTCTACTTTCCTCCAATAGATTTGATAGTGCCACACTATCAAACTCAAATTCTGGTGAAGCTCCTGCTCCCGGGGAATGATTGGGCTGACTTAGGTCTTTAAATATGACAATAGCACATGGAATTAAGTCTAGATGGATACAGTAAATTAATTCTCCCTGTACTTGTTACCATTCCCAACTATAGCAGGAACTGGCATTTAAAGTTATATATGTGTCCACAAAAATTTTAGGCCAACTGGGGAATAGTTAGAAAGACTTGAATGTGTTCTCTGCTGAGACAGCCTCTCCAGTCTTACCTGTGTTCCCTACCTTCCATGTTCTCCGTCTCCTATTGGTCGTCCATCTCATGGCTTCCCTGTCTCATCTGTATATTCCATCTCTGCTGTGGTCACCTCCTCCCCTGTGGTCCATTTCATCTGCATTTCCCACATCACCTAAGTGTTCCCCATCCCACCTGTGCTCTCCATCTCCCTTATACTCCTCTCTCACCTACATTCTCCCGCCTTACTACAGTTGCCCACACCATTTCTTGCCTCATTTAAGAAATAGAGAAAAATCACTTCCTGTTGCTCTTGCAATAATTTGATTTGGATGTGTGTATGTGGAAATGAGACATTGGATAACTTAAACTGGAAAGCACTGGCTTCCATTTTTAGCTTTACTAGCAATTTGGGCTCCAATTTCAGGGAATGACCTCACCTCTGAGAGCACCATAGTTTCAGGGCTGCTCTCTTTGTTTTCCAATTCAACATAAGGATCACTCTGCCTTCTTTTGTGAGAGATGTAGATTCTGTATAAGTGAGGCAAAAATAGAACTGACAAAGATTCTCAAGTCAGTAAAGAAAATAGAGAAGGCAGAGTGTGCAGCAGATACCCATTAAAGGTGACCTTTGCATGACAATTATTGTAGTCATGAGGGGACAGCCATTGCAATAGACCCATTGTAGCTAGAATAACTCTTGGAGATAATAGCTATGTTGACAAATGCTTTCAATGGGGGAAGGGACAAGATTGACTTCAAATTTGTTAGTCCTTTTTGTTAACATTAATTAAATAAAAACATGATTATATTATTCAAGGTTCATGTCTCAATATTTCAAAACTAAAAAATTGCAAAATTTCTGACTAATCCAAGTATTCTGAGGAGGGTTAAAATAATGAGGCCACTGTGATTCAACTCTAGAGTAAGAAAACTGGCTGTAAAGATCCCAGCAGACACATCAGTTATCTCCTGTTGGCCCAGTGTGGCTGGTTCCACTTGAGTTTTGAGAAGATTTCTTTTAAAGGTGTCAGAGTTATTTAACCAAAGCTTGAGACACAGCCTAAGATCATCTACTTACTGTTGTCACATTGTAGTAAATGTCATGCACATTTTCACCAACGACAGAATTGTTCAAGTGGCATCTTTTGCTAGAAAGATAACTTATCAAAGTTGTTCTGAAACCGTCAATTTACCTTTAGCTTCAATACCATAGCTGCAGTAACGGTGCCCTTTTAGGTAGAAAATGCCATGGCATTTGGTCTAGTCATGGAGACATCGCATGTGAATTCATTTCAAAGAAGAAATGATTAAATACTTCCTTTCGAAGAAAGAATAGAATTGAATTACTGCTCCCAAAAATGAAATTATGATCGATGAACTAATTAGACTCTGAGACTTCCTCAAGGAACGATGAGGGAAGGAATGAAAAATTCACATACACTACTCAAAAGAATAACTAAGTACTCAGTGCAAACGAGCTGAGGGAGTGAGAAATGTTCAAATGAATAATTTGACAATATAAACCGCCATTGGAGGGTCTGTCATTAAATCGTCATTAGAACAGCCTCTTGCTATTGAGCACGATTTTTATGAAGAAAATAAATATTGCCAACCATACTGAGAAATGGAATTATCCTTTGTAAGTCTCAAGATACCCTCTTAAGGGAGGCTTATTATAATAGTATTTTTAGAAAAAGAGGGGGGGCAACAAATACCCTCCGATTTCTATATCAGCCATCAGATAAACCAATCTGAAAAGCTATAGAGAGACAGACCTGTGTGTAGATCAAAAAGGATTCATTGAACCCAACAGTTAGTGAGAAACAATTTCCATTTCTCAGCAACTGGTTTTGAGTCTGGGTTAAACAATTATCTGAATTTTAAAGATCAACTTGCTATAATAATTGATTATAACAGGAGTCTCCCTTAAGATGATTAAGTTTTTCAGAGGACAATATAAATGGAAACTGAATAATTAATAGTTGTACTCGGCTGGAAAAAAAAATAAAATGTAACAGTTTGGTCAGTAGTTTCAACTTTCTCAACCAAGCATTATGTCTTGCCAAAGATAAGAAAATTAGCAGACATTTGGATTTTTTTCATTCCTATAAACAGGGTTTATCTTGACACAAAATTAAGTCTCAGAATCAACAAATCGATAATTGTTTTCTGTTCTGACAATCAGCCATGACAACTATGAAAAGATCCAAGTTCTAAATTCCTCTGATTTTATTTGTATGTGTGTGTGACACATACACACATACACTCACACATGCACACCAGAGTGAAGTGAGAAGCTTTATAAGCTAATAAAATTACAATTACCCACCAGTGCAGACCCCAACAACCTGCAGTCAGCAAACATCATCTGCTTCAGCAAAAGGTCCAGTTCCCAAACACAAAGTCACTATGGAAGTTTGTGTTTTCTTCAATCCTCAAACCTCTATCTTCAATCTGCCATCAAGTCTTTATGTTACACTTTAAAATTACGTTCTGTGTGGGCCTCCCTTCCTCCATCTCCAAGGCTGTGATTTGTAATCTGGTGCTCCCATCATCCCTTGATTTACTGCAGTCAGTCCTCCTCCACAAGCCAAGCTCTAAGGAAAGAGGTCGATTCTTGTGCTGGACAGCTCTGCAGTGTTTGTGTATGTGCTTGATTTTTAATGACCCTAACTTGGCCCGTGGAGTACTTTGGCTCCTTCCCACCTTGCTGGTCACCCTCATGTTTCTCCTGTCTTCATCCA